>NC_053450.1:121232182-121532182 GCF_015227805.2 Hirundo rustica
AATGCTCACAATAAAAAAAACCCTTTTAATAACTGGCTCCAAGTGTTTTGTGTCAACCAGAAATATCTGGAATTGCAGAGATTTATTCTTTTATGTATTAATAGATTTTAGTGCTTAAAGTTTCAAGGCATTGCATATCTTTGCTATGGGACTCCCTTTAACCCCTTTGCTGCTGGTCCTTCTTGCATCTTCTGTGCTGCGGCAGAAGGTGACAGTTTTCCTTTGCTGTGCCGGTGCTCCATAGGCAGAAACCAGGGTATCTGAGTTGGGGTTTCTGAAGCATAAAGTGGGAAAAAGCCAAAAGAAAGACTTTTTCTTGTCCTGGGAAGGCAAGAGGGGAAATAATGAGGAATGCTAAGGGTTGAATAAAGTGGTTTTTAAGATGCTAGCTTAAACAAAGGAAATAAAAATGATTGAAGGAAAAACCACAAGGTGAAGGGGGCGGGCGGGGGGGAGGGGGGAGATATTTCAGTGTATCAGATTGGAGACAAGTCTGTTGGCTTCTCATGTGATGTTTTTACCAACATCTCTCTCCTTAAATTCTTAGAGTGTTAAGGCAAAATTCCTGCTGGGGGCTATTTCTGAGGGAAAATTGAATATAGCAATTGAATTTGCAACCTCTCCTGCACTTTATCACAGCTGACTGGGGTGAAAGTTGTCATTTCCTCCAAGATTACTCAGAGCAACACCTGAGAACTTTGCAGGCAGAATCCCAAAATAGAATCCCAATCTGAGACCTAAAATATTCAGGTTCAACATGTTTGCTTGCTGGTAGGGAATGTAGAAGGCTGAGGAGAAACACAAAGCAGGCTGTGTTCTTAGTCAGCCTGATCTTTTGGCTCCCAAAGAACAGGTGTATTTAGGTTTTTTCATGGAGCAGATCTGAACTGCCTTTTTCCAGGCTGGATCCCCCTGCTGTCACTGGTCTTTCTCCTCTCCCTTCCATGCTCCTCTTCCAAAAAGAGCATGCCTCCTGATAAACATCTGCTTCAGGGAAGGAGACCAACTCACCTACTGGATTAAAAAGATTTTCATACACCTTTCTGGGCATCCTTCTCCCTAGAGTCTCAGAAGAGCCCCCATTTCCACTTTGAAACGAGTCAGCAAAGGCCTGAGCAGCCTTACAGAGACTGTGTCCTGATGTTGCTCTGATTAATCCTGCTCTGACCAACACACTGTGATGTCCATAATTTCTTTAGTTGATAAGGAAAAAGCTGAGATTGCCACACACTTGATGTCAGCTATGAAAATACTTCCCAGTGAGGGTTTCCCACAACCAGCCTGGGTGACCTTGTGGAAGTTAAAAAAGGGCAATGACAACAGTGCCAACAATTTTCCCTGATCTGTGTACATGAGCACTAAAAACAAGGTGTCATTTTTCTAGGAAAAAAAAAGGGACATAGAATTCCTCAAAATTTATTGTTAAAAAGAAGTGTGTGTATTCCAGAAAAATAATGCTCCAATTCTTCAATACCTGTTTTTGGCAGGCAGATCTTACACCAGCCTC
The DNA here is from genome assembly GCF_015227805.2 of Hirundo rustica. Taxonomy (NCBI): domain Eukaryota; kingdom Metazoa; phylum Chordata; class Aves; order Passeriformes; family Hirundinidae; genus Hirundo; species Hirundo rustica. Next base: position 121,233,690 of record NC_053450.1, read on the forward strand.
AAGCTGATAAAAGCTGTTGGAGAACCAGATCCAACAGTTTCTTAATCCGGAACTTCTTTTGCTTTACATAATTTTCATTTTCATAGATTAGTCGTATTCAACATCTACATAATAGTTATGGTGTCTATTTGGGGCCTAAAAATTTGTTTTATTTCTTAATAATTTTCTTCCTTTAAATGATGAAAAGCACAACATTTATCACAATCCCTGGGTATTTTAAAGGGTTTCTCCTGTATCTCAGCTGATCCAGCCCTTTATTATATGTTATATATATGTCTGTAATACATGGCTATTTTGTTCTGAATTTTTAAGACTTCTTTCCACTTGTTGCTGGGGCTTCAATGTCACTTAAGACTAAAGAAAGATAAGAAGGCCATTTCTGTGTATCCCTCAAAATTTCCCATGTTTGATCCTTGAAAGTTTGTTTAGAAATGTGTACGTATTTTTTAAACTAAAAGAGAAGTCAACAGACATGAAGATCTGCCCAGACAGATATTTACTTCATATTTTTGATGTTTACTTTTTTCTCATTGCTTCCCTGGAAGTGATGTCACTTGTCAGAAGAAATTATTAATGCTCTGTTCCTTAGTAGCAGCAACAGGAAGTCACATTTCTTATCACATTTCTCTTTGCAACAGAATGTGGATAAACCTCAAGGCCTATTATGCCAAAATAATTGTCATTTCACACCTTTTAAGAGATTCATGCTGCTAAAGAGAGACTGAGGCTGATCTCCTGCCCTTCAGGCTAGTAACCAAACATTGGGGAATATTTGCAAATATCCAGTGGGAAGAGGTCTAACTATAATCTGGTGCTACACACTCTTCCTTCTCTGGGCTTAGTTTGGACACCACAACACAGCTACGATATTTACCATGTTTGGTTAAGCCACAGAGAAGCAAAGGATGGGACAGGACATCAGAGCTTGGCTCTGCCTCTTCCCAAACTTCAGAATTTCTTCTAAGTATCAGCAGCAGCCTACTGCCAGAGTTTCCCCTTCACTGGAGGGTGGAAACAGCAGTAACTCAGTGTCTCCTATCCTGGGGCAAACTGGTGGTGACGCTTTGTAGCAGCTGGTACATGGGGCTTTCCAAAAGTGGCTTCATATTCCTGTTGCCCATCAGCTCAGGAGTGCAGACTGTGCAGTTACCAGTCACTGCCTCTCCTGTCCCTCTTGCCTGGTGGACGAGGCTGAAGCACAGCCCAAGGTGACTGCAGTATTGGATGACAATGTTCAATTGCCTATCCTTCTGAACAGAGCAGCAGAATTTCTACTGAAGTGACAGCACAGCACTTGTATTTTAAGCAAAATATAAAATAGAGAAAAAATTGATTACTGCTGTGGGACATATACAGACCACATTTTTAGATTCAACAACAGCTCCTTGTTTGGAAGTGTCTCCTTTGAAAGATGTGGAATCTAACCACATCCATGGTTTTAACTTCTTTAGAGTCTGTATTTCAAAATCACTCTCCCCAGCTTCTGGCTTGGACAGTTTCCTGTATCAGGACAAGTTCCCTGGACGCCTTTATTGCACCACCAAAAATTCTCAAGCTTGATTTTGAGAAGAAAACAGTAAAGCCCTGTAAAAGCAAGTAATTAGACAGAAGGGCCCAAAGCTAAGGAAGGTAAAGCTCAAAGCACCATTACCAGAGATACACCATGAGGCCTCAGAGAAGTCATAGATGTGGAAGCTGCAAAATGTTTAACTGGAAAAAGAGCACTCTGTTTACTCAGTCTCTCCCAAGCACACAATGTAAAATTTTACTCAGAGTTGAAAAACTCAGGTAGTGGGTCCTGTTGAACTGAGGGATGAACTAAGAACCAGAAGCTGCCACATTCGAACCTTTGCTCCCATCTCACTGTCCACAGTCAAAGGCTCACCAAGTCCCTGTGCTGCTATGTTTAGATGCAAATCACATGCTTGTCTTTTCATCTGAGGGAATGTTTATTAAAGTCAGCAGAATTTGGAAATTCAGGCTTTGGCAACTAAACCCGATGAAATCTGTAGCTCTATCTCTCCTGTATTTGTTTTATGCTTACCTACAGAAATGTATTAAAAAATTCTGCAGTTTTTAGACCCAGAAGTCTGAACTATCAAGACAACTATAAAAGTGTAACTAAGGCAAAATGTTTTGACTTTGGAATTGTGCCACAGAAGAACATTCAAAGAAAAAGGCTGATGACTGAGAACAGTAAGCAATTTTTTCAAAGCCTTTTATGCCATTTCAACATATGCTATTGTTTCCGCCTCTCATGGCTTCGTAGTTTTTTCACAATAGCTGTCTTTTCTGTGTTTGCCATGGAGATCAATAAGGAGATGTTAATTAAAAGAAAATCAGCTGGAGGTTGTACTTTTCTGTTGGGATTTATCAGTCTTTGGCGGCAACACCTCACCAGCCCTGACTACAATGCCAAAACAGGCTTCGTCTTGGCTTGTGATGGAGATCTGCTTGGGAACAACCCTGACCTTTAGGGACAGTTCCACTAGCACACGTGTGCCTCCTTAACATCCCCCCACCACACGCCCTCCCATACAGGCTGACTTCTGCGAGCTGCTAGGTATACAAAATACCTTGTGCATCAATATTACTCCTCCAAGTAAACCATCATGAGACCAGACAACCCTCATTACCACAGCCACTGACACATCACTCTTGAACAAGACAGATCTGCACTTCTGTCCTAAAGCCACTGTCTGTGCGTCTTTGCTTTCCTGCCTTCCTTTCTGTGAGTGGAAGAAAGTGTCCCCATGTAAAGTCTCTTGTGCAATAGCAGTGGAGATAAGGTCTTAGTGGAAGCCATGAGGAGGGATCTCACCAGCTGCTGAGACACAGACATTAACTCATGGCTGCATACAGAGGTGAAGGGCAGATACTGAAGAACTTCCCGTTCTTTGGCTAGCAAATGCCAATCACAACACCACAACAGGTTTTCAGTACAGAGCTCCACCAATGGACCAACTGGGCTGTGTAAAATGGCAAGGCAGACAACCAGCTCAGTAATACGGATTCAGGTTCAACAATCTGCACTGCTAATGGAAGGAGAAAAAGCACCCTCTGATGCTCTGTGTGACAGTTACTTTCACCAGGTTCAGAGAAAGTAAGCCGAATAAAACCTCCAGCACCCCCCAAAAAGAGACATCCTACTGAAAATAAAACCGACAGTTCAATGCCCATTACTGTGCATTTTGCCTGCACCTGTGTGGGGGCTGAGAATCCTTTTTACCAAGTTTCTTGCTTTTTAAATATATCACAAGCACAGGCATAGACAAAACATGACGCATAGACCTGTCAGAGGCAGACAAATGTCAGCACTTCATCCTCCTGGCTGTCAGGTCTAATTCCAAATAACCTTTTGTCTTCTTGTTCCAGCTACTAAATTACAGATCAAGTGAAAAATGTAATTATACCCCAAAAGGCCATGGATTGCATCTTGGAATACAGTGAATTGTGAACAGAACAACAATAATAAAAAGATAAACTAGTATTACCTGTGGTGCACGGCTAATCCAAAATGCTCCATGGTCCCACATGAGCTATTATAAGACTGTTTCCTATTTGCCCATTTCTCTTTTTCAGGGATACAAACAATTCCTCCCACTCCCCTGGCTCTTTTTTAAGACTTGTGAAAAATACATCTTCCCTGTTGCAATAAATACTCAGTTATAGTGTTACCAAATTCTACTGTATTGTTTTTTTTTCCTTGAAGATGATGCAGAACTTCTGTTTTTTAAAGTCATACGGAGCTGCGAATATCAAGACTTATTTTCTATGAAGAAATTTATCTGCTAAATTTTTACAGAAGGCAAAAATATAAAAAATTTATAGGAATATATTATTTTCTCAATTGGCTCTGATGTTAGATTGGAAGTGCTATCAAAAACTGAATTAACTTCTTTTTTCATTTGTTTATTAGAATATTAAATATTCAAGGACTTTCTCTGCATTCTAGCACGCATCTCTAAATACACAACTATTCAAAATACTAAATTATAGTAGGTGGCAGTGTTAGAGTGCAAACCTCCACAGTTGTTAAGCCAATTTACATACAGTCAGAAAGGCTGCTGATGGTGACAATTTTTAATCTCCTCTTTCTTATTAGTGTCATGATTCTTACCCTTATTCAAGTACTTGTATTCATGTCTTAAAAGGGAAATAGGCAATAAACTGGAGAAGTATTAACCTTTCAGCTACTGTCCCTTTATTTGCAGTCTTCTACCTCAAATACAACCACAGAAGAATCAAGCCCCCCACCTCCATTGCCTAGCACCAAAGAGGGCTCTTCTGAGCCTGAGAAGATACAAATACTTATTACTCCACGGACAGCTCAGGCTGTGCTTGCTCAGGAGGCTGGCTCAGCACAGTGCCAAGGCATTGGGCCCTGGAGATGTGTATCACCACACATTGGTCCACATTTCTAGTCCTGGGCAGCTCTAACGGGACAGCAACGTGCCTCAACCCGCAGCTACACAGGCTTGCTCTCATTTCAGCTGGGGCAGCATCACACGTGTATCTTTGAGAGCATACACTGTGACCTACAAAGAAGGAAAACGCTACAGGTAACCTCACTACCTTTTTAATTTTTTATTTTTTTTTATATCTGCGTTGTCAAATTTAGTGAGAAACAGAACGAAAGAAATCGGAGAAAGTTTTGTATTTGCTCGCATGTGGAGAAGGAAACAAGCCATGGAATTGAGAGCTCATTAAAAAACCACACATGGCAATATTCCCTACAAAGTATCACGTGGAAGTTATATGAATCCTGCATTGAATGCAGTGTCTCATAAAAAGCAAGTTGTATCACATGATGACTTGACTCTCTTCAACTGGGATTCTGCCAGCCCACAAAGAAACCACAATCCAGACTTTTCTCTTAATTCCTAGTACTTTGAGGTCTATGAGAAGCCAAATCAGGTGAATAGTGTCCTTGAGAAGACTGTCTTTAGTCCAGTCTCTGGTAGTATACTTCAATTTTAGCAATTCTGGAAGTGCCTTAAGCTCTGGCTGCAAATTCACTTGGCTTCAATTTCAGCAATGCATTAAAGACCAGATGGATTTAGGAAAGTCCACTGATTGGACTGATCAAATTAGAGGAAGGGGAAGAGAGAAATAAAGGAAAAATATTTTTCCTCTACTTCCTAAAATATATAAAGAAATAGAATTAATTTATGTGAAACAGTTTTCCAGGTGTCTCTCTATGTACTTAGGTTGCAAACCACAGTTTTATGAATGCAGCCTGGCAGCAATCAGGGATCCAGCCATGGATATGCAGGACAGCTGCTCACTGCCCAAACTACACGCTGCTCTATTAGTATTTTCCTGAGGCCTGTAAAAATAACAGACATAAACCCTCTTACAGAATATGGGCATCAGAACTACTGATAATGGAAACAGGCATAAATTCATCTTTGTGGTACAAACCACGAAGACTCTCCTGATGCCAGAGCACAGATGCTTTGGACATAGTTTTGCTGTCCTAATGCAAGCTGTTAAAATCACAGAATCACAGAACCATAGAATGGCTTGGGTTGGAGGGGACTTAAAGATCACCTAATTCCAATCCAACACCAGGCATGTCTGGGGCACATGTTAAGAAAGGAGAGGATCTATCCTCATAATCTTGTTCCTGTGGCAAAGTCTATTTTCCACACTCCTCAGCACTGGCATAATGAGCACACCCCTTCATATTTAGCTCCCTCTTTATATGGCCAACCTTGTTTGTACGAGCTCACACTCTACTGCTAAAACCAGTTCTGTCAACTCAGGTCCACACATGAGTTATGGCAGACTGACAGACAATGGGATTCATCCCAGAATTTTGGCTGGTGGGGCACCTACAACTGCCTTCCAGGGAGAGCTGCAAAAACCTGTGCAATCAGCAATATGGATATCTCCAGCATGAACAAAGTTTATCTTCACAGTATCTGCAGTCAGTCCAGAGGATCTATTTGTAAACTGAGAGCAGACATATTGAAGAGTATTTTTTTGGTAGAGGCTAAGTGCTCCGCCCTGGTGATGACTGTGGCCCTGGCTTTTCTCAAGGATGAACTGTGTGAAAAGGCTTTTATTCACACAACAGAAGATAGCTGCAGTTATTCTTTCACCAACAGAGAAGCAACAGCATACGCTAAAACTGCAGCCTGGCTGATGTAAAATGTGTCACACAGACATCCAGAATAAAAACATATTTTCTGCCAATAAGTACTTAGCTTTAACCATTGGATGCCATTACTTTAAAATCCCAGCTCTGAAATCAAAAGCTGTGCTTTTCGTTCACATAAGAATAAATGTTTTCTTCATTTGAATTTTTAAATGCATGATATATTCCCACATTAGCTTTTCAGATAAGTAAAACAAATAAATCATATGATGTCTGTGAATATTAACAACTGTCACTGTTTACGTAAGTCCTCTGAGACTGGACCCTCCTGTAGGACCATCCATGTACACACCTATTTCTTACAGCGCTGCATTTCACAATATGTTTTAAAACAAAAGTGACTTTGAGAAGCTAAAGACTAACTCTAAGGCTGAATTAAGCAATGGTGTTGTTGTGCCACGTTTATTAAGAACAAGATGAATGATTGTTGTGAAAAAAAGGCATGGGGTGGTCATGTTCCCATGAAACCACTCACTATCAAAGCACAGATGGGTGTCAGCAGTTAAGATACCCCAATTCAGTCCCCAGAAACTCTAAAGTAAACATGCCACCTAGTGTTTAATTGTGACAATTTCATGCATAAATCATCTTGATTGATTCCTCACCAGCTGTTCCCTGCAAGTCTAGGTCGTATAGAGTGTAGGCAGAGTTGTCTGGAAACCTCTTCTCCAGATTCTCCCCCTTCCTCCCCCACAAAAAGCCCTGTCTCAACTTCTGTTTTGCTCCTGAGAAACTGCCAAGTTACACTCCCAGCCCATCCTTCTTTTTTGAGGAGCCTGCAGCTCAGACTGCCGTAATGCAGAAGGCACTGAAAACTGACCTCAGAGGGTCATCCCTGCCGTCAAGGTCCCAGACAAACCTGACCGAGTTCAGAAAAGCTGCCCCTTGTACCACCAGCCAAATGGCACAGACTTCCAACTTCTCCCTGCCTAAAGGTACTGGGCAGAATTATTCTGGGAAGGTGAAGCACTATTTCTAGTTTACAGTTTGCCAAAAGTGGATGAATCACCAAAGTTATAGGCACTGTTTGGATGGATGGAACCAGAAAATCAGGAAAAGATGCTTCCAAAGTATAACATCTTCAAAAGCAGTGAAGAAAATTTCTCTTGAAGCCATGGCAATCTCCTCCTTCGTCACCTCCAGCCTCTGCTTAATAGTGACAGACCTGGCTTAAATGCAAACAATCGTCCCCAAAGAAGAGCTACTGCCCCTTTGTGGCTCAGCTCCTTTCCATGCGCTTAAAAACCACCAAATTCTCCTCTTAAAAATTCTAATTGAGATTCTCTTGATAATTCTGCCATAAACGTTCATTATGTTCCTAGGGATTAAATTCCTACACTGAGTGACATCATAGCATAAACTGTCCTGAGTTTTTGGTAATGTCCTGTTTGCACTTTTTTCAGATCAATAAAAATCTTAAATGAAACTCCGGTTCCTGCAGTACTTCATCAGCCACTTTCCCCCAGCTCATCAAGTTGCTGTCTATCACTATTCTTTGCTTGAAATTCCTCCACCTATTTTTGGTCTGTGTAACCATGTTCATGAGCCAACCAAATTTGAATTAATGTCAAGAGTGCAGTTTCATGAGAGATTGTACCACTTTACTAAAAATCCAATTATTCTGCATCTGCTGCATTCTTTTCACTCAGTACTTTTGTAAATCTATCAAAAAGGCAATCAAGTCTAACTGGCAGCATTCCTTCTTTATAACCCATGCTGATGACTGTGCACAGTCCCACTGATCTCCAGGGCTGAGAATGCATTAAAAGGAAGAGCCCACTGTTACCATTTGTACTTATCAATCCACGGCATCCTCTTTTCCAAATATGAGCAGTCTTTATAACTGGTTCCCAAACTTTGTGGTCCAACCTCAGCTGAGAACAGTCAACAGCACAAACCTCACTGTGGCCACTACCAGCTGTCCTCCTGCCCAGGCTGCTGCCTTCTCCTGCCTGGCAGAGCCATCATGCTCTATTAACTGAGACTGTGCCCAACTTCCTGCTGCTGACACAGCCTGAAGGTGACATGGGAGATACCTGCACCCAGATTCCCAGTATCCCAGCTGCAGGATGTGGATGTAGGCTGCTAACCTGTCTCTCTGGTGACAGACCAGATGAAAAAGCCTTGGACACCAGGACTGCAGCTGCAGTTAGTGTCTCACTACTGCAGTGGCAATTCTGAACCCAAGGTTGAATGTCCCCTCCTCCCAGGGGGAGGAATCAAATAACCAGTCCTTAGCTACTTTAGTACGTTGTCTTCATCTAGCCAAGATGAATCAGAGCCTAGATAATATATTTTCAGACCCACAAAACCACAGAGAAATAGGACTAGAAGGCACTGAGCGATGTTTGTCTCCTGCCTGCCTCAGGTATCCATGCTATCTGTGCCATTTCTGCCAGATGTTTTCTAATATGTTTCTATGCCTTCTGATGAGGGAGATTTTGTCACTCCCTCAGGCACTATAGCCCAGCATTACATGATTCTTCCTTTTCTCACTTAATAGCTAACCTGCAATGCTCATCACTGTATTTCAGTGCTATCATTTCTTGTCATATTCAGCATGAACACAGAGGACAGGTTATTTTTTTCCTTATAATTAGCCAAGACAATGTATGACCCAGACATGCACATCACTTAAAATATTTCTTTTCTAATCAAAATATAAAGGAAAAATACTACTCACAACTTAAATACTCTCTTTTGACACTAATTCTGAGTCCTCCACAACCAGAAATTAATCTCTCTCTTATATTCAAGAAGTTGAACACTTGTCTTCCAATTTCACAACATGGCAGTTTAAAGGTGCTGGTAACATTTTAGTTTCTATGCCTACACAGCGTCTCAAGATTCATGCAGGATGATCAACTATAGATTTTACTTTAAAAATGCCTTTTTATTTTCCAATGGCTAGACAAATGAAATGTTTATGCTGAAGGCCCCATCCCAATCCCTGTGGACATTTGTTTATATGAACTTAATGCCATCAAACTGTGTAAAGAGTATAAAAGCCAAGATAATATACCCTCATATAAGCTTTTACTTTTAGTACATAAAACTAATCATCGTTTTTATGCAACAAACATTTAGCCTTAGTAGAATTATTAATGAGGTCGTAAGAGGAACATACCCAAGAGAAAAGGATTAAATTATGAATTCGGTAGAGCCTACCTGCAGATACACAGTACTGTACTTGAAGAGACAAGTGGCATTTGTCTTAGGAGTATTATAAGCATTTCTGGTGTATTGAATAATTTTTAGTACTAGACTAGAAATTCTCATCTTAGAAAGTTTCAACCTAGTTGTGATGTTCAAATTGCTTCCTTTTGGCTGTCTTTCAAAACCACTGGTTTGGAAAACACTATGGTGGTCACAAACTTGATATTCACCTTTGATCCATATGTTTATCAATGCCCTGAACTGCTCCAAGACTCAGTGAAATCCTTGGGAGTCTTCCCCTTAATTCAGTAGCATTTGGACCAGATTATACCCATTGCATCATGTCATTTGTGTAAATCAGTATTGTCTCTAACTTACAAGCTCTCTTCAGGCATAATCATATCACTTATTCTGCTTAAGGCAAAATTCATGAATTCTAAGCTGATGGTAATAACACAACATAAACCAGGAACCTGGAGAGATGTTAACAGTTCAGGGAAGCAATGTATGCAAATACTTTGCTATGGAACCTCTCCTTCTCTTGATTCCCTCAATTTCCACTGCTGTTATAATTAATAAAAATGATTCCTTTCAAAAATTCTTGCTTAATCAGGCTAAATATTAGGAATGCCACAGTCAACTACAGAGCACTGTCCATTTTTCTGTGCCTAAATATAGACAGCCAAGGGGGAAGGAATTGAAACAGACACTTTCCACAATTTTACTTAAGTATCTTTATTTTATTTTTTTTTTTCTTATACAGTGTCTATTTTATAATACACTAATTAAACAGCTGCCGAGAGGACAGCTGGAAAATACAAAAGAATGCCAACACTGAAGGGAAAAAAAATCAGCCAAATATATTTTTGGTATGATGCTGTTTGTCACTTGAAATACAAATTTATTAAAAGACATATGCTGGTAGACCTACTGTTTTAATATAAACTCCTCCTTGCTGTGCTGTTATACCAAAGAGTATTCTGGATGGAATCACTCCTGAATTGCTAACAGTTATTTAAAGAAGAGAGTCAGCTATGTAGTTAAGAACTCATGCCAAGGCACGCTACAATTAAGTACGTACATGTGGTAACTTGTGTGTAGAACACTACTCTTGCAGGACAAACCTGAGCGACTGATGAAAGGAATTCATTACTCCCAAAGTCATTCTGATGTATTAGTTTGTTGCTTCTAGCAGCAAAAATGCCACACATCTTTTATCACTGCATGTATTACTTAACCCTGCAGATAAAGGCCACCTTTGTATACAGGATTTATGTTGCTTTTTATCAGTGCGGTGTCTGAGCATCTTCTGGGAAAAATCAGCACTGCAAGGGAGAAGTCCCTTGTGAATTCTGTGGCCATGCATACAGGAGTGTGACTGTAACCCCTAATAAAAGACGATGGTGGGTTGTTAACATTCATGCAGAACTGAGCATTTCAATTTTTTCTGACCAAGCACGCTGCAAAAAGAAGGGAGTTGAAGGCAATGTAAAATACACCACATTAAATTATCAGTGCCTTTCCAGCCCAGAGTCTGCAGGATGTTTTTGGTCACTATTTTCTCAACCCCAGGATGTGCTGCTGGGGCAGCCCAGTGCCCTGCAGCTCTCCTGTGGAAGAAAATGCTCAACATCTGGATAGACATCCCAGCAGAGAATTAAACACTAACTAGCAACCTGTAATAGGATCATTAGAGGTTTAGAGGAGCTGCAGAATGGGAAGAATAATGAATAAATGAAAGACTGAAAAGATTTCTTTATTGTTGGCTAATAGCAGTACCTGAAGAAAATTCAATGAAGAGACAAAATGGAGTTGTAAGATGAGGCTAAAAAGCCTTCAGAAAGGGACGTGGTGTGAATAACAATGTAAAAGTGTCAAATACCTACAAAAATTGAACCAAACCATAGGTTGTCTTAAAATTGACTGCCTCTTGTACAATTTTGATTTAAGAAAAACAGCAGTGCCCCTAAAAACAGAGTTCCATAACCAGATTACATCTCCAGTTAAGGGATGTTAGAAAATAGTCTTTCCTGGAAGTCTTGAATTTTCTTCTATGGGAAACTGTGTGTGAGCAGCATGACTGATGAGGACAGTAATATCAACTTCTAGCAAAGTTATTCTTTCTTTTTTGTCACCTTTGCCTTAATAGGAATAGTTTTCTTATCTGTCTATTACTTGCGTGGGATTTTCTGCCAAGGAAATCTACAGCCTCCCAGACTTCATAATGTGCTAATAATTTCAGCTCTTTACTTCTAGCTGCAGTGTTAACTGTGGGCTCTGGCATTTGCACTTCAATGTCTTGTTGTGAGTTCCACCAAAACAGATATAGAGAGGTTACCATGTCAAACTGCAAGGGAGTTTTCTGCACTGTCCCGCTGTTAAGACTCCTCCAACAGCTCGCTCTTGGGTTCGCTCAAACTCTGCACTGTCCTGTACAGATCATCGCTGTTAAATGCCTCATGCTGCTTCTGGCATGTACTTGCAGCCAGAGAGCAGAACAAGCACTCCAGGCCAGGCCCCAAGCAAACTTATATTTCATGTACAACTGGAATGTTCAAAGTGACTGAGCCAGATCTGACTAGGAGAGAAGCTGATGGGAGCTTTGCCAGGACCAAAGCAAGCAGAGACCTGGCACTGGAAAAAGCCTTCCTTAATCTTTACTGCACTTACCAACAGTTTGTCCTCTTTTGGATAGATTAAGATCATTCCTTTTGCAAACACTTTAAGCTCAAATGCTGCCAAGGGTTTTCTTTAACTCCAGCTTGTTCTTCTCATCAGACCAGCACTGCAAAGAAACAAGTTTTGGGGCACAGCCTTTCTCCGACACAGGGCACTGTGTCACAGCATCCAGGACTCACCCAAGGCACGGGGTGGCTGCGATAGTGCACAGGGCAGGTCACAGTAGTGGGATTGAAAGTGCAAGAGCAGGGAACCAGGATGGCTTTTCCATCAGCAACTGCGACAGCTTTTACCTGATCAGAGCATTCATGAAACTACAGCTTGTATTTACTTCCAACATTTCAATTCCTCAAATATATTTTCCAAATTACACTTGCTGAAGTAGAATTAGAAAGGCGTATTATTTTCTCCCTCTCTGTGGCACAAAGACTGCTGACTCAGTAAGGGCAGCATTTGCAGGAAAACGCGATAGCAATAAATGTTTCAGAACTACATATTTTACTGACAAATTACTGCAAATTTTTTCACTCCTATATGTGAAGATTAATTGCTTACAGCAGGTTACACTTCTCCTACATTCACCATTAACTTGTACTTCTGGTAATTAATTACAGGCTGCACCAGTACCAGGTACTTATCTGGCCTACATCCTCTAGTATGTGTTCATTTTCCCCAAGTACAGCATTCCATAAGCAGAGAAAACATAAAGAAGGCAATCACAACTTGCCCAAGCTTAAATCACAACTCTAAACAGACAACAGGTGATCATCAAATTTTCTTTGCACAAAAACCTCTCTCTCTATCCAAAATCCTTGTTGAACCTGGATCCTGTTAAAATGACAATTTGCCGACACTACTAAGAAAGAATCTGCAGCATGCTGCTCTCCCACAACACTTCATTCCGAAAAATCATTGTGGTCCCTTTCAGATTAAAGACCTGTTTAACTATTCAGTCTAAAATTTAGAATTTGTGTCTACAAATCAAGCACCTCTTCAAAATCAGACAGAAATAACTTTTGGACGAAACACCAGCCTTAAGCATCTTAGAGCATAAATGTTTTCTTAGGCCCGATATAAAAAATGTTGGATTAAAAAAAGCATGAACAACAACAGCTTAATCCAGCCCAATTATCACATCCCCTTCTGGAACGGGCATGACTCCACTAATTACAGCCTGAAAGAAATTATCATTATGGGAATAGACAAGTACCCCAGGCAGTACCAAGACATCTCATCCGAGCGCTGGCTCCTCCTGCCAGCCTGTTGGTGGCCCCTCTCCGCTGACCCACCCCACGGAAGGGATGGCACTGGAGTGACGGAGGCATTGAATAATCCCTGCTGTCAACGTGGGAGGCGACAGCAGGAACAGACTGCCTGGACGGTGTTAACGAACCCACCGAGGAGATGAATGCCTTCAGCTGCACTTTCACACTCTGGAATTAGTTTCAGTATGAAACAAAATCTCACTTGTAAAGAGCCTAATTTCCTAGAAGAGTACCGGCGCTTAACCTTAGAACGCTGAATTCTCATCCTCCTCTTGAGAAATAATGGAAGTTTCTGTCCTGCGTGTATGGCTTCCCTCCATCATTTCTGGATCATTCAAAACACTCTAGGCAGCACTTTCAAATAAACCAGCTCAATAATCTTATTTTTTAACATTTTACACCCGTTCAGCTGACCAGAGGAAAAAATTATGAATGATTTTTCTCACATTCGGCAAAGAACTTACTTTGCAGAAAACGTCATACTGAATATTCATTAACTTACTTCTAGGGGTCTGAAATTTACTGAGTTACTGAAGTGCGTGAAGGTTGTGATTCGTGGGCAAACAATGGCCTATGTCCAAAATGAGACATCTCAGCCTCAAGCAAAACATCTGATAGAACTACCACTGAACTACCACTTCCCCATAATATTCTTCTATTTCAGAGGACTTCTAAAGTTTGTACAAAAACAAAGATGAAATTCCCTTTATCCTGTTTTATCCCATTTTTTAGCACTGACAAATGCTCAGTAATTCACCGGTTTACTCCAAAGCCCAGTCCATGCCTTATCTGAGGCTACCATGAGTAACAAAATGGAAGACGACCCCTGAGTCTCTGCTACCAAACCTCTCATGACTTCCTCCAGAATTTGAATCAAAAGCAGCCATGGTAGGCTTCACCCTACAGACTTTTGTGAGCTTTTTATTTAGTTGCTAATTTTGAGTTGATGTAATCTTTTTTTTTTTTTCCCACACAGATTTTCATGAGATGATGGAAAACTACTGGTAGTGGTAGAGAAGCCCACTGAGAGTCCTAACCATCAATATGAAGGCTTCAGCTGCTACATCAAGTCTTCAGTCTGAGCAGATCCCCTTGTCTATTTAGTCCCACTCCTCTTATAGCTGTGATTGCTCCTACTCCTCCTGGCAAGAAAAATATGTTAGAAACAGCTGCTATTCCTCCTTCTGCTTTTCCCCTCAGTGGGAGGAAGGCAGAAAGGGTTGCCAACAGTGTAGCTGCTTAGCTGAAGCCAGCTATTTTTACATGACAGCACAGCCACACAGCCCAGCCTTGCAGGCTGCTCCTGCTTGCACGCACAGAAATCTAGATGAGCACAAGTCCTTGTAAGCCAAGGACCTGCCTTTCACATTATGAAACACCTCAGGGACAAATAATCCTCTAAACACTTAAATTTCATTCAGCAGCAATACAAAAGAAGACCTAATATAATCATTAATGAGGTCCAAAGGTGTGTTTTCACTATTGCTAATGCATTACATCAACTCAAAACACTTTCAAGCACAGGTACCTGGAACTCTCACTTCACAAGTATTCCTCTCACTTCAAGCCAATATAATAATTTTTGAGCTGTTATCAGGGAAGAGACTTGTGCTCCATTTCCACTCATATGAGGTGGATCAGATAGCAGATGTGGCAGAAAATTCACTTATTTTTTCTTCTTGCTGTGTCAGTTTTAATCTGGAGCTGTTTGCTAGTGTCACCCATCGTGTAGCTGCACAAAATCATATGCCAGTAAAAGGGTGGTGGTGAAGAAGAGAGGCCAGGGGTCCTTTAAGCAATGGTTTGCCTCCTGTTGGTCTAAAAGGGTTTTTACAACGCCTGCCTAAAGGTGCCCAGACTGAAGAATGGCATCCAACCACAAGCACAAAAGAAAACACAAGCTGGAATATTTGGTACTAGAGCAAACTCCCCTGAAGCCTCTGAGAGCACTTTGAGAATAACAAAAGACTTGCTCCTCAACTACAAATACTGTAAGTAAAATGAAACACAATTTTGAAACTGTATTTTTCTTTGTACAAATCAAATTCTTCTGATTTCCTAGAGAATGTAGCATGGTTTTCAATCACCATGACTGCTTTATTACACTACATGCATGTAATAATATTTACAATCATCCCAGTAATGATCCAGTTCCAGAACACCCTCTGGACCATTCCCCTACTTACACAGAAACATCCAAAACAAAAAAAAAAAAAATTGTCACACTGCACTATGTCTATTTCTTATTGTGCCTCAAATAAAATAAAAATTCCCTTTCTTACGCCTGTTACAGCATTCAAAATCACCCCGTGTCTAGTCACAGGAATCAACTGAATGAGCGTTGGATGTCCCAATGGCATCTACTCCTCTTGGATATTACACCACCATTCAATTGAACCAAACACTACCATTACCAGTGGATTAATTTTGAAATAAAATGTGAATGGAGGACTTGTGCCATTCTCCAAAGGCCTTCCCTGCACCAGTATGTCTTCCCTAAAAAATGTGATTGTCAATTGAATTAATTTGTTATAGAGGATGAATAGGTTTACATGTCAGGTCAGTTACTCAAGCAATTATTATTATTACTGAGAAATCCAAACAGTAAATAACAAGCCAATGCAGATATGTGAACTCAACAGACAATTCTGCTAGAAATGCCCTAGAGACATGAGGATACACATAAAAAAGCTGATCTCTTTCATACTCGCCACGACTATATGACAGCAAATTCACTCCCTGCTTTACAAATAAAAACTGGCTCTAGTCCCCAGCTAGCTGGCCAGCACTGAATGGCAAAAACAACAGTCTCACTGCAGAAGTATGCTTAACAAATGTCAGTAAGTCAATTCAGCACAAGGACCAGACTCAAAAACAAAGTTTTGTTTGACAGCTCTTGCTGCCATACCACCTGGGAAATGAAAATATCCACATGTCACTGCTTACAAGGCTGTTTCTCATATGTAAAATAATTTCTAATTTTACATCTTCAGATGGCTGCTAACTGCACAAAATTCTCAGTTTATCATCATGTAAGTCCTAGTCCATAAAACGCTCTGCGATATGAGTGCATAAGAGAAAGAGATCAAGCAAAGCCCACTTCAAATAAGAAGAGCGAGAAGAAATGGAGGCAAACAGACAACATCCCAATTTCAGATCCATGAGAAGGAAAGAAAACACACAATATCCCAATTTGAGACCCATCCACCAAAGGCTTGTCAGAGAAGAGGAGCTTTGAACCATGTACAGAAAGATAACAAACTTGAGCTGTGGTGAAGGGTCAGTGGGAACCAGATTCATAACCTTACTTTGGAAAATACTTGAGTATACACATGGACAAATACAATGTGTGACCAATTTTAGATGCAGCTTCTAAGGTAAATGGTATATACCCATATGTTTACATGGTGAAAACATTTGCATTTGGTACTTATTAGAAAGTTTTCGTCATAAGCTCCAGTCAAATATTAGTTGGGAGCCAAGGTCATATTAAGAGGATGTAAACTTTGCAGTGGGATAACGATAGCTATTGAAGTATAGGAGAATAGCAACAGGTCTTCTGACAAAACCTTTTCTTCTCAGGTTTGACAGAAAGACTGGTATTAATTATGAAAATTTTAAACTGAATACTTACCTTTTCAACTGGAGTATTTTCTTCACTCGTTACACTTGCTTTTCTTGATTCATTTTTCGTTCTGCTCAGCCTCCGGGACACTTTTTCTCTAAGCAAAGTGGCATATCCAATGTGCTCATATATGGGGTTTGTTGTCATTTTGGAAATATACTCAGAAGCCTTTGTTTCTATATACAATGTTATCAAGCCATCTGTAACCAGATCATGGATTGATTCAAATCTTTTCTCCCCAACGAAGTGCTTCCCATCATAGAATAACCTGTAGTTTAAGGTCTGATTACCAAATCTGCAAACACCAGAAAGAAAAAACAGAGGGAGAGAAGTGAGAGAGAATTCAGACCGTGTTGAAGGCTCTTCCGTCCTGAATCACTTTTGAGGTGCTTATCCACATATGGGCATATTTACAGTCAACAAAGAGATGGACATCTACCAAGTAATCAAAATCCCAAGGGTCTGAATCATGCTCTCTCAAGAAGCCAGGGAGACCAAGCTCCTAATTCAGGGCTCAATTAAACATCCAAAGTGGGAAAACTCTAGCCCTATTTACAGCAGGTGTAATCTATTGGGATTTTTTAAGTGTTTTAATAATCCAAGCGTAGTAGTAGCACATTCAGTTTGTGACACCAAATTCCAACTGAGCTTGGAATCCCATCACTGATTAAAGCATTCAAAGATATGGTACTGTGTTAAATTGTCCTTATAGTGCATCAGAGCTACATGTCTTTGCAAATTTTGTTGGGACTTCAAATCACATGGTTTAAGCCTCTTATTTTTCACCCATATTTTTCATATAAAAATCCCAATTTATAATTAAATTCAGATTTGATTCTACAAGTAATTATTCAGATGGATTTAGAAAACATACTGTTTCATCAAAACAACAGGCATTTTACCATAATTCTTATCCTTTATTATTTTTTACTTCTTCATTTTGAAATCTCCTCTAAAACCCTAAAAAATTGTGTTTGTTCTTTTTCAGCTGACACAAATTGGTTTTAATTTACACCACTTTTTAGTTGGCATGACTCACCAGCTTTTCCAGCTTTACCATCTGCACATCAATACAAATTCTAAGCATGACTTCAGCACTGTATCACAGCTACTTGGGATAACTCCTCGAACAATTTTTCTTTGTGTCTTACCAGCAGAAGGGTAAAAATGCAGACGTTTGGTTTGTGTATATCTCACAGGAGTAATAATGCTATAAAAATTGCAAAATATTGCCAAGGAGCTTGTTTCATCAAAACCCAACTGAATATCTTGTCTTCTTGCTGCTAATACACAGTGTCCCTAAGACCTGAGAGGGCAGGTTTTGAAAGACACAGCTAAGCCAGGAAAGGCACCTGTGAGTTCAGAGCTTGGGTTCCCACTGCATTTTTCATTCAGTTGAATAGCAGACTCTTCCTTGAGCAGCAGTATCCCATGCTTCACAATGCGTTCCTACAAAAAACTCGAGTCCCTACTGGGGAAGAAACTGCCAGTTTTCAGCTTGTGGATGCCACGATCTTCCAGCTTTATTTGGGGTTATTATCACAGATAGTTGATGTTTGTACGCAACACTGAGCTCAGAGGATAACCTGGCTGTGTCCTCTACTGGGTCGTGTTCCTGTTCTGTATTCACTCACACCTTTTGTAGAGTCTTGAAGGAGAAGATCCATCTTAACAAAACTTAACTCTAGGTTAAATTAAAATTAAAAAAAAATGGGTACTGCTTCTGAAAAAGGACTTCCTAGCCAGGTGCTGAAGGGGAGACTGGGTTGCTGCAGTACCATGATAGTCAAACTTCTGACAAGAAGGTGTAAAAGCATTCTGGTATCACACAATGTATTGAGTAACAGTGGGGACAGACTTCACTCAAAAGGGACCCATACAATCCTCTCCATTAAGCACACTTACATTGGAACTATAAGCCTCTATTAAACCAGCATTTACCTGAGAGCAAGTGTGTAGCAGCCGGGTTGCCGCTGGCTTTCTCTAAGAATATATGCTCCTTCTACACCAGCAAGAATTTCATCTGCCTGCTCCCGAGAAATGATCCCATGAAACCTAAGGGGAGATATTTCAGTGACTCACAGAGCAATCCAACCAGAAAAACATCCTTCTCCACCCCAGAAAACATTTGAAAACTTCAGCACTCTCTCGAACCTTGGTCTAAACTGTCAGGGTAGCATCCAACGAGCAGGAGGATCACCCAGCCTGGGCATGTTCAGCACAGGCACAAAAATTACAATGGAAATGCACTTCCAGTCAGGATAAACTCAGATATACCCAAAGATTATTTTCTGTAAGTGCCCTTTTGCCACTTTTCTCCTTTACCAGTCTATGCCCGTCCTCCTTGTTTCCTTTCTAGTGCCCTTAGAATTGAAAACTAGGCAAAAAGGCATTTAAAAAAATTAATTATTGTATTTAAATACATAGCTATTTAAAGATATGTATTTATATACATAAATATTTAATTATAATTAAAATCATAGGTCTTCTTATTATCAATTTGCTTTATTTTAATATTACATTGTTTCCTCAAATTTGTAAGGAAAACAGAGACAAAAATGGAAACAATTATTCAAAATTCTATTCTGCATATATTAAAGTAGAAGAAGGTACAGAGAAATCTTGAGAAAAACATTGTTTTCTTCATGTCAAGGAGCTCCTCATTCAGTGCTGGGAAAAAGCAATACTTCTCTGATTCTTTTGTCATTGCTATTTTAAGAAAGAAAGAGGGCCTAGGATGCACAATTAACCTTATGAAAACCAATATTTAGCAGTGATTTCTCCATAGGTACAAATTCAGTCTTGACAGCAGTTTGAATCTTAACTCCTACACACATTTTGCTAGCTGATAAGTCTCTGAGGGTCTTTTTGGAGGTTTAGAAAGTTTCTATTTTTGCTGCTGTCTAAAAAAGGGCACTAAAATCTACTGGCCTTCAGCATTTTCTCTTTTCTGACAATACATATGAAGTGGCACATTCCTAACACTGCCTCTGGCTCGGTAGTGAAAGAGAAGAAAAACACGTTGGATGTAAATGCAATTGATCCATTCTCTTTATGTTGTCTTTTCACAACTAATACATGTTGAAAATATTAGGTTTAGATGACCTTTCCAGTGTGACTTTGCATTAAAGATAGTGTGAATTTATTAATCTTTTCTCTCTGTACAGGTGGGGGACAAGCATCCTCTAAATGACGTAACTGAAACATGATTTTAATCAGTAAACTCAGGGCAGTTCATAATTTTAGTCAGAAATAATCAGCATAAGCTATTCCCCACAAAATACGGCAGACATTGGGTTAGATACTAGGACAAAATATCTGTCATCAATTTAAGAAATCACTTGGATGTGATACTTGGGGCATCTGTGAAATTTCTTTAACCACGGGCAGCAAGCAGTTCTTATGGATATTTTTAGTACATTTTTTGTAAGAGCATGAAAAGAGCTTGTATGTGGTACAAGATCCCCTGAACTAATGCCTGCTTCTGACAGCAGCCAAGAAATGCTTACAGAAAGAGTGCAGGAAGCAGTGACATATTTCTTTCACTTCTCATCCCTGTCTATCCATCACTGCTTTAGACACAATCGTGTCTGATCACTTGTGACCTTACCCTTCACGTATTCGAGAATCTCACTTGCAAACCCTTTTACATCTTGGTGCTTTTGGCCTCTGCAGCTGCCTCTGGCAATGAACTTGGAAAGGGCACTGTGCACGTCCCCTTCTTGGGCACCACTGAGGTGACCTGTTCTGCTGTGGCAGGAGCTGCATCCCTTCATTCCAGCATTGCTGCCCCTCACAGTACCCTTCTCTTCTCCCATAACCTTTGAGAAAAGGATGGAGGAGGAAAGGGTAGGGAGGGACCAGAAATATGTGCACTACTTAAAATGCAGCCACATCACAGATTTATATAGTAACGTAATGATGGCTTTTTCAGTTTCTTTCCCTAGAAATTCCTGTTTCTCTTTCCAAGTACTACTGAGTACTGAGTCAACTGCTTTTACAGGACTACCTCAGTGCTTCTGAAATCTCCTTTCTGAGTGATAATAACTAAGGTGATCTTGCCTGGACAGGTTCACCAAGGTGAGGTCTTACAGTTCCTGTCTGCCCTGCTGCTCTACAAACCCAGGCACGCTCCTGGATAAGAGACTGCAGCAATGGTTTTACAAGTCCTGCTGTAGGAAGTGTGACGTGTTACTCAACTAGCTGCTGCCTTCAGCTCTGTTGTACTCTAGTGGCTGCATCTGAATTCCTCATTGGCAAAGGTAGTATTTAAAAAATGGAACTTCAGTAATTAGGGGCAAAGCTGCTGGCTCTTGAGGTTTCTGATGGTAGAAAGGGATCATTAAACACAGATGGCGTGTCTGGGATGGAATAAAAAATAGAGCCTAGGATCTAAATAATTCAGCTAGTGACAAGAGCGGGGGTCTCAGCATATTACTCTAGTAAAGGCCAAACGCCAGGGCTGGGTGGCTGCTGCTGTGGCTGTGCCTTTCAACTTCACCCAGCCAGGTCTCCGTGCTAACGCACAACACAGCCCCTTCCTGGTTATCTACCGGCAAAAAGAGTGCTGAGAACAAAGGAATTAACTCTAGTGGCTTGTTATTTTCCTTCAAAGAAGAATACACCTCTTATTTGGGTATTTTGGACCCCATAACATTAGCAGGGAGAACAGCAGCTACACAAGCAGCAGTATACACACACTTCCACAACTCAGTAGGGTAGTGAAAGGAACATACACAAAAAGGCGGTGAGAGAGACAAACTGCTTCTCCCCTTCCCGGGCCAGTGCAGAACCTCCAGCAGGTTTAAACAACAACTAAAATAAAAAGAAGGAATACCCTAGACAACATTTTTTCCCCAAAATTATCCTGAGAGAAATAAAAATAACATGCAGGCTCACACAACAGCATAATCCAAGGATTGTGACCAGCAGCAATGGACTTTAATACAGCTGTATTATTAGACTTCCATTGTATTTGGCCCTCGGTTGAAGTGAAAGGTAAAGTAAAATATTTTATTAGACCTTCATTGTGCCTTTTTAAAATAGTTCTAGAGTAACAACTTTTGGATATACTCAACAGATACTTAAAAGAGAAAAACACTTACTCTCTTCCATAATACTTTGGCCTGTTCTCCACCTAAATTTTGAAAGAAACAAACAAACAAAAAAAACATATTAAATGCATAATTCTAAATAAACTGCATAAAAATGTTTTACTCCTGATTAATAAGGAGGACTAATGCACCCATCTAAGCTACAATATTCTGCAGACTCAAAACTGTGACTGGAACATGACCACACAGAAGAACAGAAAAACGTAAACAGAAGGGGTGCTTTTACTGAATTATTTCTGAGAGGGAAAAACATGTATCAGCGGTCAAAAACTAGAACTACGCATAACTGTATGAAATCTGACCAAACAGACCAAGAATACTTTACTGCAGTTTTGCCAAACCAGTACTTATAACATAAATTAAGACTAGGTTTGTTATCTAGCCTTTGTATACATTTGCATACCCTTTATTTATATTACATATGCATATGTACTTAAGGACATTTATATACATATTTTTGCCTTTCTGTGGCGACTGACTTAAAAAAAAAAAAAAAAAAAAAGTTTAATATCCTTGGAAAAACCAGGGGTTTATGTATTTCGACCCACTCCTAAATTCCGTGAAGTCTCAAGCTTTTGCGGGCCTGACCCAAAGTACACTGGAAGTGTACTTTCGGAGGTCTCTGGACCAAACGGCAGGGATGGCAGGCTGTGACCCACGAGCCCTGGGCACGCGCGGCGCGGCGATTCCCGGCTCCCGGCGCCATTCCCGGTGCCCGCGGCGGGGCCGGCAGGGGGCGCCACCCGCCCAGCCTTGGCACGGGGCCGCTCCCGGGGCGCCGATGAACGCGGCGCGGCCCGGAGCGCTCATTAGCGCCCGGGGCTCATTAGCGCCCGGGGAACGTTCAGTAACGCCCGGGGGACGTTCATTAACGCCCGGGGAACGTTCATTAACGCCCGGGGGACGTTCATTAACGCCCGGGGGAACGTTCAGTAACGCCCGAGGAACGTTCATTAACGCCCGGGGGACGTTCATTAACGCCCGGGGGAACGTTCATTAGCGCCCGGGGGACGTTCATTAACGCCCGGGGGAACGTTCATTAACGCCCGGTGGAACGTTCACTAACGCCCGGGGAACATTCGCTAACGCCCGGGGAACATTCGCTAACGCCCGGGGAACGTTCGCTAACGCCCGGAGCTCTGCTCAGGCGCGCCCGCACCCGAGTGTCTGCAGCAGGAGCCGCTCCCTCTGCAGCTACAGAGCGTACCAACAGCGTCATCTCGCCGGGCTGCAGCTTCGGGCAGTGCTTTGACACAGCAGGCCTGACAGAACTTCATCTAAGACACGCAGAAAGTCTCCAAATTATTGAAGAAGATTATCTGAGCTCTGCATATCTCAGTGGAGATGTCTGTATCGGTGGAATCACTGCTCCACGCGTGCTAACACGTGTATGACAAATTGCAGTTTCAAGACTGTTTCATTCTTTAGCTTAAAACACAGTTAGTGATTTTTCCCTCAATTTCTCTGACTGAAAACAAGCACTCTTGTTCTTATTTTCATGAATAATTCTTATTTTGCTCATAAAAACTTTAAATTGGTGAAGCTTTCCCCCTCCCCCCCCCCCCCCCCCCCCCCCCCCCCGAATAGCAAATGCATAACTGTCACATTTTTGATTCAATAATCTACATGCCTAGCACTGAAGAGAAGCAGCTGACTTTCTACCCTGCAGTCACTAGGGCTACAACACAGCAGAAGATGAACAAAAGTCTGTACAAGATAATGAGGATCTTCAATGGAAGACCTATGGGAGTTCAATCAAGTCCTTACTGTGCTTCTTTCCCAGCTCGGCATTTCTTTTCTAGCACGGCACTAACAATAGCAGCATCATACCCTTGGAACTTCTGCCCAGGAATAATACCTTGACACAAACATTTCTGAGCTCTGAGGGGCAGGAATAAGAGAGAAAAGAAAACGCAGAAGTGAAGAGAAGGCAAAATCAAAGGAATTGCCAAGCGCAGGTGCTGTGCTTCTCTGTGCGTATATAGGAACTTAGAGAAGAAAGTGCATGAATTCAATTTAACTTTCTATTTTTAAGTAAAAAAATATTATGAAGAAAAGATATATTACCTCTGAAAGGAGGTTGTTCATATGTTCATCTTCAATAGCACTATATGACTATTATCTTGCAACTGTGCAGCCTTCTTGTCATCCTTATAGACCTTTATAACCCTTGAAAGCATAGATTTAGCTGGCAACTCAATTAAAAATTTGGTATCAGAGGCTGAGTTACGTAAGAACACCACATGCATTCTTCTCTTTCATGGAAACCAAGGCTACTCTGTACACTGAAAATTGCCAAATAAAGCACTTAGACAAAAGAAGTATAGCATGATTTTCATTTAGTAGTCAGAGTCTGCTTCTATTTAAAAATACTGATTTACCTTGATTGCATTTATATACAGAATAAACCCCAACACTTTCAATCTGCATCAGAAAAATGAGAGTTACTCAGATCTACCTTTGAAATTAGCTTTAAGTATGGGTTTCCCCATATATATATATATATATATATACACATATATATATATAAAGTATAAACACAATCTGGAAATAACTCCTTGAAAAAGAGAGGCACATTTTTTCATCCTTCTCACACTATTCATGCAAAAATACAAACTTTTCTGTGAATTTTTTATCATTTGACTAGCAACTGACTGAACCACCGTGGATAATGTGATTTCCACTTTCCCTGCTGTTCATGAGGTAAGAGAGTTGTTCTACTGAGAATCCGCACAAAGCCTCTCTACTTCTCTCTTCCTCCTATTCCATAGAACTGAAACCTTCACTCCAACATCTTTTAGCATTTGCGTGTCTAAAATCACCACAGCTTCTGTATTTGGCTTTAGACAGGAAAGATACCATGGTATTTCCTGAAATGAGACTCCTGATCTGTCAGAGCATCCAGGTGCCTCGGAATCTAAAAATCCCCTCTTGTGCTTACTGCAACCTTTACCCTGAAATAATAATTTCTGTCCTAACCAAATTTACCATTAGGAACAAACACAAGGAAACAAAGTTAAAGCAAGATAAAAGATCAAAAATAACATCAGGGTCTCTACATCAAAACCAGAATGTTGGACTGAACTTGGAAATAAACCAAAAGCCTGCACAATTGATGAAGCAGAGGCTTAAAAATATCAAAGGAGCCAGTAGGTCTGTTTTGTGCCGACTGCAGACTCTGTAAAAACTTCAAGGGAAATTCTATATATTCCAGAAGGCAAAGGTGACTGAAATTCAGTTGGGATTAGCTTTCCCTCTCCTGTTATAAATGGGCTTGCACACACAAAGTCAAGCAGATCCACCTAAAAGAACTCTCAGCAGCAGAAAGAGCAGAAAATCCACAGGTAAAGAAGTGACTGTTTCCTGGCGGCAGGAGCCCAGAACAATCAGCCCTGTTCTGAGGACACATACACTTAGGGTTTTTTTGCATAGATAATGCCCATGAAGAACGCCTTCATCATTTTCAGTATAGTCCTCACAAATTCCTTGCTGAAAAAAGAGCCACCTTTCCTAGGCAACCAGTTGGCTCCAATGCTCTTACGCTAACAGACAAAAACAAAGTACAAAAATGAGGAAAATTACATTAGGCAAATTACAGCTCTTCACTAGTGAAAACATATTTTGCCTTGAAGAGCATCACAGCTTGCTTTTACTTCCCCCGTACAGAAGATAAATTAAATGGTTTCTCCTTCACTAAAAGTACACGGCAGCTTTCAATTCAAATGTGAGATGATAATTTTTTGGCTTAGAAAAAGGCATTATTGCCAATTCCAAACCAAAAATGTTCTTCCAGAGCAGGCATTTCTGGCTGTTGTTCCAGAAACCATGGGGAATATGCTGAAAAGCATTAATGAAATTCATAGTTGTATAAATTGTGAAACACCAGTGAATGCCAAAATTGTTTAAAATTCATGTCACATTGATCAGGAAATAAGATGTATGGTAAAACAACCTAAATCACTGCTAATCCAGTAACCTTACAAAGCCAGCAACATTCAATGTCATCTAATCTTGATGCATGCTCAAAGAGAAATGAAACCCTGCACAGCTCTCCTGGCACTCTACTAAGGCCTTGGGAAGCTCATGTTTGAGAGACTCCAGCCTTGACTCCCAGCTTGCCAAACCCGATTGCCCCTCCCCGCCCCCAAAAACCCCTTAATTTGTTCACAGTCTAATTTTTTACAATGTTACAGCATATCCTTCAAGGTTGTACTTGGATTTGATGTCAACACTGAGAAGAAAATAAGCCTTATTAAAATGAACTAGCTATCTGAGCTAATTCTATATATTATGTTTACATAATTTTGAAGTTTACTGAATTTCAATGCACTGGGATTTGTGGCCCTTCTTCTGGCCAGGATGGTTTAGACCTAGCATGACATATTCCCACTAATGTACAGATTATTGTATTAAAATCCCACACCACTCTGCAAGATAACTCATCACAAAACTACTGGGAATCATGCAGGCAGGAGGTGAGCGTCCTGTAATGTGACAGATTTTCATTGCAAGCTTTGACATCCCAGCCACACTGCACTCAAGATCTCCAGATACCCTGAAGAATTCTTTCTGCGTAAGTACAACCACAGAAACAGAATAACCCTAATTTCAGAAAAATTTAATTTCTCTTCAGCTTCATTGCACAAGACATATTTCCTTATCCAGTGGCCAGAGCTGAAATCTAGAAATGCTGGAATGAAACTTCAGAAATCCCCCTAGGACAGCAATTCTCTAAGTCATAAGGGCCAGCACAGTATAACATTGTGTATTGTGGACCCATTTCAGCCACTACTTTAATACATCCATGATGAGAATATAAAAGGGGAAGGGAAACAATAAGGTGGGTAGCTGCACCTGGTTCTCTGGTCTTCAAAATACAAAAAAAAACCAGAGAAACAAGATCCACGAGTTAATAATGTTGGTGTGTTTACTCAGCTCAGGCAGTGAGGCATTTTCCCAAAGGAAGTTTAATCTGATATATTTTCTGTTTGGAACAATCCTAATTATTTTTCAGTAACTCTGGTTGACTGGATATAAATATGTTTTTCAGCTCAGTTTGACATAAAGAGAAATAGAAGGGTTGGAAGAGAAGCTTTCAAGACAAGCACAGTAAAAAAACAGACTCTAAAGAAAAGGAGTTTATTGTCTGTATTGTTCAGCTTTTGGCAGATTTATCATAAGCCCACTGCAAACTTTATACCTATAATCAACAACCAAAACGGATTAAGGGAAATTGCAAGTCCCCATTAAATGGAATGGAGGAAAGCTATGCTGTATTTCTTTACTCCTATAAAACTTTTTTTGCCTCCACATTTTTTAAAGGAAAAATTCTACTTAGATCACTTAGCATGTCTAAAATTCTCTCCAAATAGGACAAATTATTTCACACCAATGATTCTTAAGCAATTTGAGAGAACATTCTTTTGGAAGGGAAATATTTACCTTTTTTTTTTTTATCTTTTAACCTTTAATATATATGTATGTATGTATGTATGTATGTATGTATGTATGTATGTATGTATTTTCTTTTTTTCTTTATTACCTTATTAGGCTCTCTGGCAGTTTTTCAAAGAGAAGCAACTCTTGGTTTTGCAAAAGGTTTCACATCCCAAAGCCCATTGCTAATTTTGTCAGTAGGAATAGCAGCAACACAACATCTCTAGTCCCCAGCCAAGGACAGGCCAGTTATGGAACTTACCGTGCACCTACATAATGAAAAGATGGTTTTCTCCCTTAGGATTTTCAGTCAATGCCACGTGTAACTTTCTGAGTATGTTGCTGCCCTTTGATTATGTGGTGAGGGAGGAGCAAAGGCATTCCTCAGAAAGTCCACAGAACACATTCCACCCGCACTGCCCACGTGCCAGAAGCTGTCCAGAGAGAAAGGTGACACGAAGAGTTTGAAAGCGTGCATCTCCTTTTATCAGTCAGTCACAGAGCCACGGAGACACCAGCATTATGGACACCTGAGGGATGCACATTGAGCCATGAGACAACAAGGGATTACAGTGCCTCCAAGAAAGTAGCTGGGAGCAAGATGTCAAATCCATTCAAAACACCAGAGGCCCAATGACTAGACAGATCTCTGCAGAAAAGGATCCTGCCATCGTTACAGATCAATAAATGAACTTGAACCACTGGATGCTGTCTGTAGCAAAAACTGCCAAACCAAGAATGTCATACTGAAGTACAAACCCAAGAATGCAGCTGACAAGACACCTTAGAATACTCTCCTTCTCATCACTCTCCTTGTGATGTCCACTCAGAAAGTCTCTAGATGGAATATGACACCACGTCTCAAGAAGGACTGGAGCAAATAAACAGAGTGAGCAGGGGTTTAGCAACCGTGAAAAAAACATGAAGAAAGACTGGCCTAAAGAACAGAGGTTAGAGAGGGGCTGTAGCAGATAAATACAAAGAAGGCTGCTTTCCAGAGGAAATAAATTTGTTGTCCGTATGTCGACTAGATGTGACAAGAAGAAATAGGCTTAAATTTCTAAAATATAAGATAGAACTTAAAAAAATGTTAAAAATAATTGAACACTAACTAAATAAGCAGAGGCAGTCAAGAAATCCTCATTTAGCCTTTTTCAAGGGTTTAAGAAATGGATTTGCAAACATATTTTCTTGACACATGGATGACAACATCTTGAATTTCTTCTGGCCCCAAGATAGCACAGTCCAGCCTATTCCTCATCCCTGCCTGGATTGCTCTCAGGAGATAGGAGTAAGCAAGGAGCAGACTTGAATAGGACGTAAAAATCACATACAAAAGAACAATTAATACTCTGCCCACCTCTGTGGAGGGAAGGAGAATACCTTCTCAGAAGAGAAGGCAGCACCGAGAAGGCAAGGCACCAAGAGAACTATTCTGGAGGAGAAAGCCAAGCCTACAAGTGATAAACTTGTCACCATTTAACTAAATAACAGAAGCCAGTTTCAATCCACCATCATTATAATGAAGTGCCAAATTGTGTTTGGTATCTTCTAACAAAATAATTCTGTGGAAAAATTTACAGGGCCAGGGAGAAGGTAGGTGTGTTCTTCACCATGAGAAAGAATGTAAATAATTTAAGACAAAAGTGAAGAGCACAAAGAATGCTTTTACTAACTGCTCTTCAAAGCTACACATCTCTGCTCTGATGGCATGCTGCAACCTACAGAGAAGGTAAAACGCATAAAGACTCTTTTGCAGAAGGATTACGCATAGCAAAGAAACGTAGGAAGCCCCACAGATGTGACTGTTGCTGTGGTACTTACTGCAGGTTGATTTCTACCTGGTCAAGGTTATTTCTACAATAATTTTTAAAGATAAATTATGTTCATATAGTTGAAATCACTTGTTTACTTACTTGTTTGTACCAGACTTTCAAAAGAGCTTCTTTAAGCCACCCTTTCTGAAGGTATTTTTAACCCACGGTTGTTTCTCTTCTGTGACCTTAAACAAGCTGACCAGCAGCCAATAATCAATACACCAGACAAAACACTATAGACTCCAGAAGGTAACAAAAATCTCTCCCAACATGGACATCTCTATTGCTACAAAACATATTTCTGTATACACTCAGCTCCAACAGAAATGATCAAGATTGAATAGGAAAAGAAAATCCAAATATTTTCTCATGCAGTAAAGAAAATAATGGTCCCCTGAACATGAGCTAAAATAAAATGAAATAAATCTTAATCAAGAAGGCTGCTGCTAAACAATCAGGGGAGACAGGGTCAGGTTCAAACAATTTCAACAGCAAAAGTAGGAGTCATCTATTTTGTTATGCAGCTTCCAGTCACTCAGTAATGGCATCATTAAACGTAAAAGGAATATCAGTGTTACCCTGAATGCAGGATGAAAAATTTGAATACAATATTTAAACTATGCTGCTTTTTTTTTCAAGAATGATCTGTTGAGTCATCTGAATGGGAAGAAAAATGTCCCCAGCAGCAGATAAATGTAGTAAGCCACATCAATGCTCTGGATCCTTCTGAAACAACTGAGAAGCAATAAAACATTCCTATGACACATGCCACAACAGTCCTCAGTTTCAAAAAGATGTGTGTAACTGACTGATTTGATCATTCTTGTCTTTAGCTATATACATGCACGTAATGGAAATATAGGAAGGAAGACAGAGAGATGAGCAAAGTTTCTATATCTATTCGTATTAGGAAATACAAATTCATCAGTTGCTCAATACTTTGAGTTCCTGGTGTTTTGACTGGGGTGGAATTAATTTTCTTCACAGTGGCTGGTATGAAGCTGTGTTTTGGATTTGCGGTGAACACAGAGTTGATAACACAGAATCTTTTTTTTTTTTTTTTTTTTTTTTTTTTTTTTTTTTTTTTTTTTACTGCTGTGCAGGGTTTACACAGAGCCAAGGACTTTTCTGCTTTTTACACTGCTGTGTTGGTGAGGGGCTGAGGTGCACGGAAAACTGGGGAAAACACAGCTAGGACAAATGATCCCACCTGTCCAAAGGGATTTTCCAGACCATGGGACATCATGCTCAGTACATAAAGTGGGGGGAAGAAGGAGGTAGGGTGATGGTGTTTGTCGTCCCAAGCAATTGTTACACCTGATGGGGCCCTGCTCTCCTGGGGATGGCTGAACACCTACCTGCCCTTGGGAAGTGGTGAATTAATTCCTTGTTTTGCTTTGCTTGTGTGTGTAGCTCCTGCTTTCCCTATTGAACTGTTTTTATCTAAACCCATGAGCTTTGTTATTTTTATTATTCTGATTCTCTCACAAATCCCACTGGCGGGGCAGTGACGAGTGGCTGCATGGGGCTTGGCTGCTGGCTGGAGTTAAACCAGGACAGTTCCTCATCTTGAAACTTGCAAAAAGATACCAGACACAAAGTCAGAGAGCAGAGACAGCAAGACCCCCTTTCACAGGCACAAGGAATACTGGCCTGAATTGGCACAGGTATGTAATTCTGTACAAACACATAGCTTTTTCACCTACACGTAGGCTTATTGATAAACCTTATCCAGATCGAGATATAAAAGAGGCTTTCATTTATTTTGGCTTGAAAACTTATATTCAACACCAAGTCTAAATAAAATGAACCTGCTTAAAACAGTGATATGTGATAAGGATAAAAGGAAATAAAAATCTAGGAGAATAACAAAAATCACAAACGCAGACACACACGTGCATCACACACTTCCAAGGAGTGATGGAAGGAAGCATGAAACTGCAGAGATTTCAAGCAGACCCAGAGGGATAATTAACATGTTCATCAGTCCATAAAGACAGCTACCTGCAGTTTGTGCTCATCAAACAAGTCAGAGCTTACCATCATGTCTTGCAAAAAGATGGTTTTAACTTTTTCATTTCACAGTGATCAATAAATGCATCGACTGATTCCTACTTTTTCCTCTGATGAAGATGAACACTAGTCTAATTTGGAAATCATAACCTAGACCATTAGTAAATCAAAACTGAGGAAATTCAAGTGAAACAGATAAACCTCTTCTAGTTTTGTTTAGCTGTAACTACTTAAATGAAGTATTTACTATCATGCATGCAGAATAATTAGGAAGGTTTCTCCTCTGTTCAGTAGTCAATGGTCTGTTAAAATGAGAATGATGTGGCTTCGTCTGAGTGCTCCACCACCTCACTATTGCAGCAGAGAGGCTGCAAGACTCATGGACTCTACGAGAGATGATATTTCCTGTCACTCACTAAAAATACCTTGGAAAAAAGCACCAGCAAATTTCTCTGATATGATGAATATAAGGGAAATTTTGAGGCAAGCAATATTCTAGCCTCCCTTCTTTTTTTTTTTCTTTCATCTGCAAACCACAGGCATTCTGTGGGGCAAAATTCACTATGGAGATTCTACAGAAAAATGACATTTTTCTGTAAAATTTTAAACACACAATTTAAATCTATGTAGAATAGATTCCAGGATCCAGGATGCTGGATACAATATATTTTGACATTCCACAGGCCCTCAGCACCAGGTGAACTGAACACCCTTCCTGGCCTTCAACTATTCTCAGCCACCACCAGCGCAGACAGGCTTCCCACGTCCTTGCTATGGGTTTCAGCTGAAGGACTTTCCTCCTTTTGTCACTGTCTATTCAAAATTGCTCTTCAGCTTCATTTGCCCACAGACTACTGCTGTGTCCTCTTTGTTTCTGTCATAAAGAGGATTATAAAAACACAATTAAAGCATCAGCAATATTTTAAGAATTTGAAAATATAGGCTCCATTAAGTCTTATATGTACAAACATTTTCATTAGCAAAAACAGTTTTCAGCACTATTCTGCTCATTTTCACTTAATTGCTGGCTAATGGGGTCTCTTGGTGTGTCACTATGTGTGTTCTGAGGTTTCTTTCTAAGGGAAAGATAATATAATATTCTGAATTATCTCAGATAAGCTCTCAGGACTGACAGTAAAAGACACCTCATGGCAGTGTCTGACTTTTTGCAGTAGAGTGATTTGAACAAGTGCCATGAAAATTCCCATTTACTCCCATTATTTACCACCAATTTTATGGCCAATTTCAATGCCCTATTACAGCTCTCTAGTACTTTACCACAGTATAGAAATTGTTCTTAGAAAGATGAGGGCAGAAACAAAGAGGAAATATTCAGCTTGTAAAGGTCACTAAGTGAGCAGAATAAGGGAATTCATGGAAGACTGATTGCAAGGATTAAATACTTATTATCCAGTCAGATAAACTATTCAAACATCTTACTAAGGCTGAATTTTAACAACCTCACTCAAGCTTGCTTAATCACAAGCTTTTCCTAATGTACAAATATAAAGTATTGTTGTATCTGAAAGAAGGACTGATAAAAGTAACCAGTGTTTTTAACGTTGCAGTTGTTTAAACGATACTCTTCTAATTGCATTGTTCTCAGCTTGGATCCCATGCCTCAGAAGAAACTTTGGGGAGAACTGACCAAAGAGTAATTTGCAACAGTTCACTTTTGGAGACGTGCAATAATCCTGTATATTTGCAGCTGGTAATGTACAAGATGGCAACAGCTTTAGAGACCTGCTAGTGACCATTTCAACAGTTATGCTCTATGAAATGCCATTATCTACATACTTGTTTTGATAAATCTAGGTAATGGATACCCAGAGGGTCAAAACAGTTTCTGACCCCCCAGATGGTTAAAGACTCTCAGCAGTACACTCTAATATGCTAACATTATTTTAATCTCTTCCGATGATGTACAAAAAGGCAAAGGAATTTTTTTTTTTTTTTTTTTTAGAGAACAGTCTAATCATATATGTTTTTAGTCAAGGAACCGTAATTTTTATGCTGTAAAGGCAGAAACAATAATCTCTATTGCTTCTGACACAACCTATCTGGAATTCAGAATGACAAGAAGGGCAATTAACTGGCATTTTTCTACATAATAATATAAGTTAGGGCTCTAAGGCTTTGGCTACACTAGGGAAATTTAGACAAGTTTCTCAATGTTGCTGACACTGGTTTGGCCAAGGCACTGTTAGGATGTCGAAGGTCTAATGCAGACAAAATTCACCAGCCTCAAAAATTGCTATCAGCAATTAGGGATTTCTTGGAACAGAATGGGAATACCATTCAAAGGGATGAATATTTCCACAAAAATAATCTAAGAACTAAGGAGTAAGACTCATTCCCTCCTAGAAAAAAAAATTTGAATGTGCCAGTTGTTTACCAAAAATAGTCCAAAGTAGTGTCACCATCCTTCCTTAATTTTTTTACTTTGTTAAAGTCTCCATTTTTTAAAAAGATGTTTTAACTTTGAATAATCTACTCCTGAAATACTTCTTAAAATTGAGAATAATTTGACATGCTCCTTTTGAATAAAACAAAGAAGTTGAGTTATTTTCTGAGAACGTAATTTTTTCATAAGCATTTCTGTAGAATAAACCCTAAAAGACGCCTCATAATGCGACTTCCTCCCAACATGGTTCGGATTCTTTGGTGCCTATCACCACACCACTCAATATTTAAAAGCTACTCCTCCACTTGAACAGCGCTTTTAAATGGAACTTTTTCTATTTAAAAGCTAAATCATTAAAACACTGCTGGAAGGAATATGGTTACAAATGAGGATATTGGCAGAAATCCAATGTTACTGGGAAGGTGGGATATTCACACTCGTCCGCTGCCAGTGGTGATTAATTAAAAGATGCTGGATACCTGAAGCTGGAATGGTTCATTCAATATGATTCCCATTGCAGGAACGACCTGCTTTTGCTGACAAGATATTTATGCAACCAAAAGAAGAAAAGGCAAATCATGATAGCAAAGCTCAAAGACACAAAGATATAAACGTTCATGTTTTATTTACAGTCCCAGCTTTTAGTCTGGTGGTTTACATATCAGGAGAGGTGATTTCTGTCTCCACAGTATAGTTTATCAAGAAATCTGCACAAATTAGATGGTAGAACTGCAGAGATCTGAGGCTAAGACCCCTATGACTGTGGAGCTACAGAGAAGTAATGGAAGAGCAAATGAACATGTGAAAGATGACATTGGAAAAGATGGAGGAATGATGAAAATGCTAAATGGTGAAAGAAAAAGAAAGAACCTCCAATCCTTGTTTATGTGTTATTGTTACAGATTTGGTTTGCAGCAGATGCTTCAATTTCCTTCCAAACAGTGTGGAATTTGCCAGTTATGAAAGACATTTTCCCACAAGCGTGAAGGATTTAAAATTATTTGCAATTTTAAGATTTGTTTGAATTAGTTTGAATACTAAATTACACATGGAAATACCCTCAGCAAAGTCCACTTCCTATGATATGCACATGGAGAGACAAGTCTTTTCTGTCATCCAAACATCCTGCTGACACCTTCTCTCCAGATGCTGGATAAGCATCATTTAGTTGTGTATTAAATAACTATAGTGTTTCCAATTAATATATTTTCACAAACAACACAAAATTAGATTTTGAGATCTTTCTATGTAACTGGTAAACTCAGTATTAATAAAACACCATCTTTAGGGAAGCAAGCCTGTAAAATAATCAGATGACACTGAAATCAAACTAGAATCGAGAAGAACAACCCCAAAACACCCACCTCACAGACTGCTCTAAAAAATAGGCAATAGGTACCATAGGAACAGAGTCCTGAATCTCCTCTCTAAAATAAGCTGTGATTCTCTATAAAACTAGTGTGTAGTTCTACTTTATAATATAAACTGATAATATGAACCACATATCTGTGTATGTTGCTATCTTCTAGGTATCAGGACACCCCATCTGCCCCGCCTCCACAGCTATATGCAAAAATGCTCATCAGCAGTGTCATAATGGTTCTTTGGTTCTTGGGTCAGAGAATCTGTGTTTCTGGCAATCAGGCTGTGAACACATACAACTGAGCTACACAAAGATTTGAAATCCAAGTAACAAGAACCAAAGATATTTGTGGGAGTTCATACTGCTTTATATACCAGCCCCTAAATAAAGGCTCTGTAATTTCAGCTGTTAACTAACTTAAAAATCAAAAAACTCAAAATAGGACTCTTCAGTCTATGAAGCCAGTAACTAAAAATGGTTCCTTAGTTAGAACCAAACATGGTTTTTCTATGTGAAACAGACATCTTCTGCTTATTTTGTTATATCCTGCTTTGTCAGTTATGTATTTATTTAATTAATATGATCTCAGCTTCTTTGTGCAAATCTTTGGAAGTGACCTGAATAGGCACTAAATATGTATGGTCTTTAAACCACAGGTAGAAAGGATAACTTCAGTTGTACATAACATGTTCTTGAGTTCAAGGAAATAAGTTAAATACAGCACACTGGTAAAGAGTTCACAGCTGCACATTCACCTTCCTTGTGTAGATAATCTTTCTAGAACAAGAATACTACACTACTTTGACTATTTTACCTTGATTCAAATTTTCTCCCATGGAGGCAAAATAGAAAATGCTTAAATTTGAGTTAGCATAATATATTTTGGATTAAATTTATAGAGATTAACTTGTATTCCCACCAAGATGAGTTCACATTGTAGACATGGTTTTATAAGCCTTCAGTGCTTATTAATCAGGTTTTCTAAAGACAAGTCCTTCCTCAAAGTAGTCTCAATATGACATAGGTAAAATAGATAAACTATTATATCAAGAAAAGAAAGAAACTCCTCTAAGGCTTTGCTGGAAGAAAATGAATTGTTTACCTTACTTTTTCCCTGAAAAACTTCATATTTTTAACTATACCATGACTAGTTTGGTATCTGTTATGTGATATTGATTCCGTAAAAACCTTACTGTCCTCTCCTTTAAAGAACACCAGCCACAGAGACCTAACTGTCCTCTGGTTTGCATGAGGATTTCAGAGAGGAAGGTCTTGATAAAACCTGTCAGCACACGTGCAGTGATGTCCCCAATCACTTCACGTGTTTAGTATTTCTGCTGCTAGTATTACATGTCTATTTGCACAGAATTTGTCCCTGATGTTATAGGAGATAAAGCTGTCGCAGTTTTTTTGATTGAGCAGAGACATCTACATTTTCCATTACTTATATGCCATGCAGGTTGATGAACTGACATACTAAAGCAAGTAGAAATGGAGAAATACAGAAGAAAACAAGGGGGCAAGATGACTCAGCCAAACCTGCAGATTTCTAAATATTCTATAATCTTCAAAATCTGTGTGAGAGAACAGAACTCTCTGGCTATCATTTCAGTATTTTAACTTGAACACAGAACTTGGCAGGAAGCATTCAACAAACTGAAGCTCTGTGTATCATGTTGAAACTTATCAGTTTAAGAGGTGTTATTAAGCAGATGCAGGAAGAAAAATACACCTTCATTTTGACAAGGAAACTCAAAACTTTAGACAGGACACAGAAAAAGCACACTAAACAATGACAAGTAAGTAGTTTTCTAATTAAGTGATTGAATGAGGCTTCTAGTGGTTGAATGAGGCTGCCATTCTTAATTAGCAAATATTATCCAGCTTTAATTAATCAACCTTAAGAGAAATGATTATATAGAATAATGGCATAGAAAAGTTAAAGCAAATAATGGCCACAGACTGTACAAAAGATTTTTTGGTAATCATATGCTGCCGACAATTCATCAGATATAACAAGGTAGAGCAAAAGAACTGACCTCCCGAGGACAGATGATTCTCTTGGGACGTGGTGCCTCTTGTTGTAATTGATACACTGTCAAAGACAAAAATGTACAGATCATTAGAAGATGGCAACATACACAAACTTTTATTCAGATGAGCCTTTTTAGCCAGGGGCTGCCGAGAAAAATGAAAATGTAAAGACAATGACAGCAAAATGAGGTATTTCAGTGCGTTTAAGTCATTTATATGAAAATTGGCTGTTGACTGGCAAACCAACTCAAGTGATCAATGCTTTAACTGTTAGAAGTATTACCCTTTTGTACTAGTTTTTACATTTCTATACCAGAGAAGACTAGCCAGAAGGACTTACTAGGTCTGTCTCAGGATAAAATCCCACTTCTGCTGTGACAACCCAGAAACACATTTTTTACCAGTAACACCAGCATTTTTTTGGATAGGCCAAGAAAAAGTTCAATACCTTTGAATGGGTTCATCACAATCTCATAATTTATTGCAAGATCTGCTGGCAATTACTGAGGAGCAAGCAAACATTCCTTTTAGAGCAATTATGCCCTATTCAAATGGCCCTGGATCAATTTTGTAAATCTTCTGAGGGATGCAGGAGAGAGATCTGAGGCTAGGGGTACTTGCTGCCTGGCCCCTAGACTCTTCACTGCATGTATTTAATGAGATCCTCTCCCTCCTTTCCACTCCAGAGTCGTGAGAAGAAGCTGACATGCAATGACAGTAATCAATTCCAGCACAGACAGACTGTCTCTCCGTAACTCCAGTAAAAATCCCAGAGGTTTGGATTGCCTCCCTCGAGGAAGGCCTTCTGTATGCTGACCTTCTTGTATTTGGAGAGATCATGTCGTGTCCATGAATTTTTTTAAAAGACTGAGTTTCCAGGCCACATTTATTCACAGTGTTAGTGAAGCTCAGAATTTTGCCTGGAAAGATGGGCTATTATGGGTGGAATAGAAGTGTCTCTGGGTTTGATAAACACAGAAGCCCTGTTGCAGAAAGTGAATTGAAAAGGTAGGTGTTGACCCTCAGCACCTTTTCCCACCATCTGCACCTTCTCTTTAAATGGGGCTAGAAGCAATGAAATCTGGAAAGTGGGGAAATCCTCAGCTTGCACCCAAGTTTGTCACACAGGCTCGATGGGACATGAAAGCTTTGGGGGCTCCTGCCTTCTGCTCCTGTCAAGGTGGAAAAACCCATAACCTCTTCTTTAAGCAATCTAACCTTCATCCTGATTTCTTGGAGAGGCACAGAAAGACAGTTCATCATTTCTTATATTCCCTACCAATTTTAATGCTGGATGTGATCCAGCTCTAAATTTCTACTAAGGCTTTGGATTTACTCTGCATCATTCAGCACTGTCAGATCTCCTACCACTTTTGCACAAGATTTATGATAACTTGATAATATTTTGATGACTTCATAATAAATATGGTCTTTTTTACCTCTTGTAATTATGAGACTAAGATTCAAAAATTTCTACTCTTTTGTGATCTTGTGTATCTGAATAAGGTGTTTAACAATGCGTGAAAATTTTGTTCAAAAATCACAATTGTTTTTTAAACCTCTGATTATCCTGGAGCCCATCACGATTTTAGAATTAACTTCTGAATGTCTGAAAAAAGCATAAACAATGATTGAGCAAGTTAATGATGCTTAATACTAAACACATACAAGAGGAAAGTAACAAATTTTTCCTTCCCCACATTTCCAGTGGATAGAAGGAACTCTAAGGATTCAAAACATGGCAAGAATATGGCTGCTTCTCATTTAAAGTAAATTATCTATTTCCCCAATTAATTAATTTGAATTTTAACTGAAAAATTGTACTTCATAAAAATTCTATTTTTCAATAATCAAATCTGTTAAACATTGACTGACACAGCAAATTAAGCTAGTGGAGCTGTTCTAAGACAGCTTTGACAAGAGTGATGCAAAACAAGTTGGTCTGAAGAACACACAGGAAGCCTATCTTGTGACGTGCTACAGTTTTGAGAAATAAAAAAGCAAAGAGCTCCCTAACAGGACCAAAAGGATCTTTAAGGCTGATAACACCAAAGAAGCAATGGTGGGGAGAAGAGTCAGCATTTCACAAAACAAAGGAAGCAAGGATTAACAGGAAAGGGCAGATACGTACACAAAAGACCTGAAAGCAAGCACAAAAAAAGGGATGCTTATAGGATGCAGTGGAATAAGTCAGTGCAAGGATTCATGATGAGTGCAAGGAAGACAAATCACCTTAACAACTATATTTTGAATAGACTGGATAAGGTTGCTGTCTCTCAGAGAAAGGCGGGTAATTAATCTGCAAAATAATATGAACTGAGAAACATATCTCATCTAGAAATACATCAGAAGAAAACATAGTGAGATTATTACTATATAAATAAATAATTACAAATTATGTGCTAAATGTACTGCATGAGAAAATGGCCCAAGCAGGATCAAGATTTCTGTGAACGGTGGTAACGACAGAAGATGTCACAAATGGGAAGTGGTTTCCTCTGAAAGACAAAAAAAATCAGATTTGGCCATATTAACTTTAAATTGATAGTCATTAAACTGACAGCAAGACAAACCAGTGGAGGGATATACAGAATCATTAGATGGAGGGAGAAAAGACAGACTAGGAGCAGAGAAAGGACTGAAAACCACTAGTGGCACTGTGGTGAGGAACACCAAGCAGCTCAGGGGGAGACAACACAGAAGAGACAGACAGACAGACACTCAGCTGCCAAGGATGCCCAGCAGAGATACACAGCAAGGCAAGGGTGGAGAAGGTAAAACAGTGAAAGTTCAGTTAAGTGGAAAACAAGGAAGGCAGCATCTCACGGACTAAGGCATTTAGGAGCAAAGCCAGTGTGACCCTACCAAAAGCTGTGTTTCCTTTAGAAAGGTCTCTGCCATATCTGCTTCAAATGATTGCTGTGAGAAAGCCTGCTAATGGGCTATGAATACAGTGCAGTATTATGGCTAAGGTGACTTGAGAAAAATGTGCCCTACAGCGAAGTTCCAATGAGCACAGACACCTTATTAAGTGACCTCATTTTCAGAAGTGCTGAACATCCTGCAGCTCTCTGCCTGATCTCATTATACACTTTTTCCAAAGTGCTGGGGCACTCACACTGAGGCTGACATTGCTGAGACCCCAGCAGAGTCCAGGGGATGGTCAGAGATTCAGAAGGCACACGTCCCTCACCTACTTTCTCAAATGACAAACAATCCTTGCCCTTCTGCCTCATTTTCCCATCTCTGAAAATCTTAAAACAGAATTTGATGCATAAGACCATGGTTAAATGAAATAATAGAAAAACACACTTACTTAATGCAGTGGCAAGCAGTGATTGACATCTGACCCAGTCAATTCCAGCATTTAGAACTGACAGGCAGGTTACAGACAAACCCACTGTGATCACAGAAAAGATGACACTCAAACATAATGATGCATTATTATTTTAGCCCTGAGAAAATTAACCTTATAAAAAGTCAATTGCATGCAAAAAGAAAATGTATTATTTCTGCTCTCAGAGAACTGCATCAGACTGGGAATGTTTTTTTGTTCAGCATCAGATGCAAATGAAATGCACAGTAATAATACACATTAAATATTAGGCAAAAATGCAGCACTGCCACAGAAAAACGCAGTAGCTTCTATCTGACTCTTAAACATCTTAATTAGTTTCATACTTCAGATAGCTTGGCAGCATCCAATAATCATATTGGAACTTACAGTGTTAACAAAACTTAAATTTATTATTGAATTACTTGAGGAACATTTCTTTGAGATGTAAAGTAGCTGGTTAGAATATATCTTTCCCTCTTTTGTTCCCGTTACAGCACAAGTCTTGTCTCAGGGGATGAAATAGAGAAATTCTACAGTACGTTTTAAGAAGACCTGTCTAATTCCAAAATCCAATCTGCCTAAGAAACATGCAAAAATCAACACTTGCTCCTTTTCTGCCAGGGAAGAAGAGTTATCACCCATTTCTTCATACTTTTTTTTTTTTTTTTTTTTTCCCCATTCAGTGTGTTAGGACCTCAAGCTTTCTCCTTTAACTCACCTATGATGAGTGTTCAGTGATGCTCCAGCGGAGAGGAAAAATTCCTAACATCGCTTTTATAAAGCAGCAAGGAAACATACCGCCTTCTGTCTCGCAGAGTTCCTTAGTGTTACCTCCTCAGCCTCATCTCAGTCAGGCATTTTTTAGCCCTGTGCTGAGCTTGAACAATATGAGCTGTCCTATTTCTGCAGGATTACTCACATGCTTAATTAGGAACCTAAGTGCTTGGCTGAAAAAAAGACTTAATTTCTAACAAAAATGAGCCTCGGACACTGTGCCTATTATTTGATGAAGAACAGAAGGCAGGGAAACTTCGTGAGGAGCTGAAGCATGGCATCAGCTGATGCTCTTTGCCTTGCCACTTTGCTTCCCACCAACACGCTGATCTTGAATAATGCAAACAAACACTGAAGTGGCATTGACACATGACTGACTCAGCACATGCCAGTCTCAACAGGGGTAAAAGGAGGAAAAGAGTGGTTTTACATCTCTTCAAAATTCATGCACATACGTGCTGAGGCTGGAAGCCAGCAATGACTATGCTCTTTCAGTCAAACAAATTGCCTACTCCTCCCAAGAAGGGTAAGGTGAGCAAGTTCTCCTCTAAGAGGACAGTGCAGTACTGGAGCAGGTTACCCACAAAGGTGGCAGAGGCTCCACCCTTGCAGCTTTTCAGGAGTCAGTTATGTAAAACCATGGCTGTTCTGCTCTAGAACCAACAACAGTCATGCTCCGAGTGGGAAGCCAGATCAGCTCACCCCAGAAGCCCTGCCAACCCACATTCTGTGGTTCTTACCTTTCTTTGTTTACTGCCTCAGTGATGGTAAAATGGCAAAATACCATTTTCTATAATACTTTCCAACACACGGCAGACTACAAAAAGAAACCTGTTATTGGAATGATACAAGAAATCTCTTATTTGTTGATCTGCTCCTCAGGTAATAATGCAATCAAACCCACTGTCTAGAGACTGCTGGTTGCTAGAAACTTTCCAAACATTTTCCCAGGTTCCTTCCTAATAATACAAAATTATTCTTGCCATTTCTTTTATCGTCTGTGTCCCAGGACTATCAGAAAAGGTCTGAAAAACTTTGTGACCTGTGAAATCTGTGTGAAATTCTAACAATTCTTCATAAGCAAGTGAGGATCTTCTGCATTAGAAGTGTCCATGTTTTCTAAATATAGCTGAATCAAAATTGTACATTATGTGAAAACAGTAAGGCTTGAGTTCTGAAAACTGTTGCACTCTGATTAGTATTTGTCCATGGACACGTGCAACACTGTTTATTTGAATACTTTGCCTGCGTAAACAGGAAAATCTGGAGTTTCCTTCTAAGCCTTTGTTTAGAAGCTAGAAGGATTGAAGCCTTGATCTTGATGTCAATAAAAGGCAACATAGTCACCTAAATTTATCCAGGACATAAAATAAGAAATCAAAACTGTACTAGTAAGATACTTTGCTAGTATGTTAGCAAACTTTAAAAGTTACACGGTAAAATGCACTGAAAATCATTGTTAAATAGGCAGTAAACTCCAAGTGTTAAGCATGAAATACATACTTAAGTTAAAGCTGTCATGAGATAGGATAGCAGATTGAATCATAGACAAATACTATTGCTGGACATAATCTCTATAATTAATTTACCAGATCAGAATTCTTCTTGCTGAGTAAAGAAGCACACGTTACCTACCACTGCAAAGAAAAATGTGTATCTGTGGCTAAGCAATCTCAGCAGTAAATCTTTCTAAACCTAAATTATTTTCTGTATTTTGGAGCTCTGCAACTTTTTCCAAGGTTATTCATGCATGGAGTTTGGACACTGTGGCCCTGATTTTGTCATTACCACAATATTGGCATCCTACATACAGTAGAATACGAAATTATATATTCATGGACTATTTATCCATTCTGGTTGCTTTGGGTTGATTTTTTTCCATTTAAAAAAGTGTTTCCTTGGACAACATGTAAGCTATCAGATAAAAGTAACCATATTTTTTCACTGCATGCAGTAATCTGTCTGCTGCACAACTGGGGCAACTAAGAGCAAGTAAGTAAATGTATGTGCTTGTTTCCTGACATTTTAATGAAAACTTACTGCTAAATAGGAAGTATCTGTCATTCAAAACGCTGCTCTTCTCAGAGTCAACGGGAGCTTTTTCATTGATTTTGAGTAAGTCAGGTTCCTCTTTTTAAAAAAATCACTCAACTGTCTGCTTCTTTTCAAGCACTCAGTACAGAATGCTGGAATTGTCCAACACTCTTGCTGACTTCTTAGGAGGTTTCTCTTACATGTTCAAAACACTACAAAAACAACAACGACAACAAAGTATCTAGAAAACAGTTTTCTGCGAAACAAGTTCTGTAATTTAATGGCATATTCAGATTTTGGCTGAAAAA
Organism: Hirundo rustica; assembly: GCF_015227805.2. Taxonomy (NCBI): domain Eukaryota; kingdom Metazoa; phylum Chordata; class Aves; order Passeriformes; family Hirundinidae; genus Hirundo; species Hirundo rustica. The sequence continues at coordinate 121,277,212 of NC_053450.1, forward strand.
TCCCAGTCCATTCTGGGGCAGAATGTCATTCTCAGGTAACACAGAGGTGATGTCTTTGAAGTTAGCAAGACAGTTTAATGTACATGTAAGTGAAGTCAACAACTTTATTCTGGTTTTTAAAATTACACATGTACATGCATGTTGCTACTGTGATCATTGGTTTTTTGTAGTTGCATTTTGGTAATGGCACTGCTCTGAATTTGCCACAATAAAAGAGATGACTTCTGCTTAGGATAGTTTTATATCTGAAAATAAAAAGAATAAAACAATTCTCTATACCCAAAGCTACTCTTTAATAAAAGTTCCAGGAAGGATTTAAAATAAAAAGATCAAATTTAAAGGCCATCCTTAATAAGGGATTTAAAAGCCAATATTTTGTCTTAGATCTGTGCTACTCTATTAGGAAATACATTTAGAGCAAAGCAAAAGAGCATAAAATATGCACTTCTACACTGCACTCTATGTAAATGATTTTTCTAAAGGCAGACAGGAAGGTTCAAAGAGCCGATAATGCTGTCTCCAACTTCTAAACCACCACTTCAAAAATCAGCTTCTATTGCTAAGGATCAAAAATAATATTATCTTAAAGTGATTTGGTGACCCATATAAAAAAGACAAGTATTCTCAAGCCTGACCTTTAGTAAACATACAAAGCATTAACCTCTACCTCTGAAGTCCTTCCTGAAAATCTCAGTAGAGGAACCATGAAACCAAGGAGCTGCACACGTGTGTGCAGGCAATGCAGGGAATCTGGCGCACATAATCCTGCTGCCCTTGTTCCACGGAAATCCATAAAAGATCAGGTTTTGCTGCTGTCCCATACAATAATTTGTACGAGCATCTAGTACATTTATGTCTTTCTTCCAAACAAAAAAAAGGAGAAAAGATCTAACAGTGACTGACACCTTGGTAAGGCACTAAGATTGTTTAAATTGCTTGTATACTCACAGTATGATTTCCATATTGGAGGCTGGTATTCTTCAGCATCTAAAATAGAAAGAAAAAGGGAGAAAGAAATCAGTCATTTGGCCACTGGGTCAAACTGTCAGCATACATTTTTCTGCTGAGAGAACTCTACTTGTCAGCAAAATTCATGTTTCTTTCCCAAGAGAGATGATAGCCTATTTACAGTACAGTTTGCTATGTGAAAGAAGAATACAAATTTCAACCACTTGTGGATCCAATGTGCTTTTCCCAAATTATTCAACTGAAAAAAACCAAAATAATTCCTTACCAATTTGCAATAGTCACCAGTGTTTTAAAATACTTAACTGGGCTGGTTTTTATTTATTTGCTTTACCTGGCATGATAAACAGATAGATCACTACTGGCTTTCAATCTGGTTTCTAACCCCACTAGTAAGATTTGAGAATGAGCATCATGAATAACACACACTGGGGCTAAAAAGATGCACAGCTCAGGTTGGACTCGGATGCACAGACCTGACAGTTTCAGTGAGGTCAATTACACTTCTTGAACCCACTAGTATATATAATTGGCATTTTTTCCAGAAGCTGAATCAACAACAACAACAACAACAACAACAAAAGAAGAAAGAAAAAGATAGAAAAAGGAAAGACTGCAAAACCTGCCATTACAAACAGGTTACATTATTGTAACATTATTGAATAAAGGGGCACAAAGAGTTGGGGCACAAAGAGTTGGTGTCTTTCATTAGTGACCACTCCATGGGGAGGTTTCCACCTCTCTGCAAGAAAGCCAAGGGCTGTAACCTACAGAAATCCCAGCAGAAGCCAAACTGGAGCAGAAGGAGCAACACCAGTGACAAATATGGATGTTGGATACTGGGTACTAGTTTGGCTCTGAGCTGTCATGCTGCCAAAAACTTTTAAGTCGATTACCACGGGTATGTCATTAACTTGCCAGAACTGTGCAGGTTAATTAAGGTGTTTGTTATTTACTAAACTTCTACTTAAGTTATGCTAATATAATTCAATTACAGTTGCATAGCTCATGCTCCTTGTCTATTTACATACTCATAGCTACTTTAAATATATTCCTGCAAAAGTCTGTTTACTAGGAATGTTAATCACTAACTACCATCTGCCACTTTTAACTCTATTGTTTTAGAAGAGGGTAAATCTAACAACAATCACAGTTAATGCCTGGAATAGCACCCTGCAACAATTTGTAGATGTATTGATTGGGAAACTCATTCAGTTTCAGTTTCAACTGAATCCACCAACCGAATTTTGAACTTTGACAAAGTTCAAAACGCTCCCAGGCTGACAGAGTTATACTGTGCTGTGGCAATCCAAGAGTAATTAGCTTGCAAGTTCATTATGCAGAAGACTTATTTTAAATTATATGAGGCTATTCATGAGACGAATTAAATTTATTCATAAAAGAATTGACTTTTTTCTCAAATTATAATAGTATTATGTCACTCTTTTCCCCCATACATCTATTGCTTCACATACAGTTTTTTATAACACCACAATATTGTATATTAAATTCTTCTGTCAATATTTCTGTGCTACTGCAAGAGAATTTCTGAATTTCCTTCTTCACTTACTATACTTTTCCAATAGAAGAAATACTGAGATAATCCAAATATCTTACTATCTATACTTGTGACTTCAGATAAGGAAGTAATAGGGGGAGAAACAATGAAAAACCAACAAGTACCAGTTGTTGCTTTAGTCTTCCAAATTAATTAAAAAGTGCACAGTAAATTTAACAGTGAAAGCTGATGTACAAGTGGCCATAAAGTGCTTCATTAGCTGGAGACAGACTGATGGTGAGGAAACACTGCAGCCGAGATGGAGAATCATCCAGGAGATAAATCATACAACCGAACTCCCAATAATTGCATTTGATTTGTCACAGTTTTGAATCTGTCTGCCCTGGAAAGTGCGAACAGGACCATTCCTCAATAGCTAGAATAACTCTAAAAGACAGCATACTCTGAAGAAACCCACATGTCACCAGGTCCACATTCACCATTACGAGGTACTGCTAACGTCCTCTGTGATCCCTTCAGTTGAAAGCATGTTTCTAAATCACAGGGAACAAAATGCCCCAGTGATAGTACTAATAGAATTTGTTGTCAAGCTATCATGCATTTGATGGCATCCCTTTGTAGGGGAATAAAGAATAATTAGTTTAAATACAACTTGGAGACAAGGGTCATGGTTGAGGATCAGGATGAGGTCTAGTGGAACCCAGATAGAAACCTCTTTCTTCCTCTTGTGGCAGGAGGCTGCTGGACCCCTGTTTCGACAGCTCTCATCCTTGTATGGTAAAGTCTTAGGACTCCCATCCTGGTTGACAGATTAGACTGAACTTCATCCATTCCTAACTCAGAGGCCAAAACAGACAAATCCTGTCTGAGCAGATTTGTTAACTACTATTTGCCCTTTTTGAAATTTCTGTTCTTCTGCATTTTGCTATTCTCTGTATTACACAGCAGCTTTACTCATTAAATTGTGCTCCACTCTCCATCACTAGACTTTAAACAGCAGTTCTGGCTCACAGAAGTTACCAATACAAGTTTGGGTGGTTGGCTCTGTTACTACAGGACACCTCAACTCACACAACTCGTGCCTTCAGTTCTGCACAAGGTAATGGTCTCAGCAAGAACAACAGACCTCAGCTTTGAGCCACTTAGCAAAAATCAATCAATCAGTCAGTCATCAATCAACCAATCAGACTTGGCACAAATGACAAATGCTCTGCATCGATGTCTCATGAAATGATATCCCTCATATGAACTTTGATCATAATAACTATCAAAACTGTGACTGGCAGCATGGGGAAAAGGGTTCACTGGGGTACTCTCAGGTGATAAGACAGGGTCTTTCCTATTGGTCTTTTCTCAAAAGGTTCGTATTTTCTACAGTGACTTCTTGTCTAGATTTAAAAAACGTGCCAGCTAAGGTTGAAAGCAGTTGTCAAAGGAGAAACTCAGATCACAAGATAAGTAACAGCTCTGAAAAACCCAACAAAATATCCCAAGGTCATCTGTGACATACTTTTCTGAATGTCAGCATAAGAAAGACTCACTGTAAAAGAATTACAGAATGTCCAGTATTTTTAAAATTCTTTTAAGTCTTCTCAAAACTGTATCATAAATTACCTTGGCAAAACCAGAAAATCTTGGAGTACTTACTGCAAAGACTAGAATTGGCAAAAAAAGCATGAGAGACTTCCACAAATAATATTACAGGCAATACTGTGAAGTAAAAGCTTTGAAACATACCAGCTGAGAAAGTGAGTATTTATTAAACCTAAAAAAGTACTAGAAGGCAGTTGTATGCTAAACAGAAGGGCAAAAGGAATGCAGAATGCTGACCCTTGAGGAATATTACAGCTATGAGAAAGTTTCTCGTAACACAAAATCGACAAAAAAAAGTTACTGGAGAAAATTGTCAAACCAAAAATGATACTTGGAACTGGAAAATGGGAGTAAGGAAAAAAAAGGGCTATTTCTTCACTGTACTTGCTTTACTCTTCACAGAGCAGAGAGGATGAAAAGGATCTTAGGAAAAACTACTTTCCTAAAGCTGATGGAGCACTTAAAGCCGAGTAAGTGTAGGAAGTCTACAGTAAAGGGAGGATTGAAAAGTTGGCAAAGCTTTAAGCAGACAGATAAAAAGTAAAACTACGTAAGATCTTTTTCAAAGAAACGTGAAGACAGAATACAGTATTACTGCCAACAGTGGGCAGTAAAGGGTTAATACATTAGTCAGAGCCATTCTTAAGCAATTTCTGAGAAATGATATTACATTAAGTTTATAGTAAGTAAAGTTACCCATGGACTTCAACCCTTGCTCTTCACCGGGCCTGGCCCTGTACCAAAGTGACACCTTTCTGGATGTAGTTGTCAAAGACACAGGAATTGCTTTTTACTACTTCCTTGTACTTTGTGAAAATGATGATGTAATGCCAACACGTGTGGGTTTGTGCTACCAGCACTGGGACTGACTTAGCTAAAGCAGATCTAATTAGAAACTAAGTTCAAAGTTGCTGTTCTGACTATCAAGACTGGTAATGCACCGAAAAGAGTAAACTCTCCTTTACAGGAAAGCCCACAAATTATGCCACATTTCTGACTTGTAAGTGGCATTTCTAAGCATAAGGCGAACAGAAACAAATATCCATACTATAGCTATATGCCATGCCCAGTTCTAGATATGCTAAAGGTATTAGTGATTCCCAGGACAGTAATTAGGCAGACTAGCAGCAGGACAGCTACCAAAGAGGAACTATCATTATTTGCTGATTTCTTATAGTGTCTATGAAAAGAGAGTAAAGATTTTCTTTTTTTTTTCTTTTTTCTTTTTTGCCTTTGTCCTTACTAAAGAATTATTAAAAAATACTTTGCAGTTCACCTTGGAAGAACTGCCTCAGCCTGGATTCTCTGCCACCATTGTCTGAATTTTAGACTTCCTTTCCAGTAACAACTAATTTTAAAACTATGACCTGCATGTGCAAGGAAAGACACTTGTGCGTGAGGAAAAGCCAATCTGGAAGCCACTGGTTTACTGGCAGCGTGCAGATAAATGATTCACCGGATGAACAAGTCTAGTCACTAATTTTTTTAATCTTCTATTGTTATTTTAGGACCAAGACTAATAATTATGAGTATTTTAATGCCCTTTATATATTTCCTTTAAAGAGGTTTTTTCACAGGTTTACCACGTACACTTTCATATTTATTGCTTTGTTTCCAAAACATTAAGTTAGCATGTATTATTAAACATTTTTTTCTTACTTTTATATATGTAATTACATATAGAACAGAAAACTGCTGAGTAAGAGCTTCTGTGAAAGATAAAGAGCGTTTGCACTCTTCATGGACATGGTTTTTAAAAATATTTTTCTTCACACAGACAGAATTTTATTACTATACTGTGGATGGCCATCAGAGAGCCACGGCATGGCTGGGGTTGGAAGGTACCTGTGGAGGTCATGTGATCCCAACCCCCTTCTCAAGCATGGCCACCTACAACCATGTCCAGACAGCTCCTGAGTATCTCCAAGAATGGAGACACCACAACCCCACTGGACAACCTGTGCCAGTGTTTGGTCACCCTCACAGCAAAGAGGTGTTTCCTGATGTTCTGACAAGGCCTCCTGTGTTTCATTTTTGTGCCCTTCGTCACTGGTGACATCACTGGGTGCCACCGAAAAGAGCTGGCTTTGTTCTCTTTGCACCCTCTCTTCAGATATTTCTACACTTTGATAAGATTCCCCTGAGCCTTCTCTTCTCCAGGTTGAACAGTCCCAGCTCACTCAGTCTTTCCTGATAGGAGAGATCCTCCAGCCCTGCAATGCCCTTGCAGCCCTTTATAAGAATCTCTCCAGCACATCCATAGCTCTCTGACACGGGGGAACCCAGCACTGGGCAGAGCAACCCCGTTGTGGCCTCATCAGCACTGAGCAGAGGGGAAGGATGAGCTCTCCTTTGACCTGCTGGCAATGCTGCTCCTAATTGCAGCCCAGGGTCCCACCAGCCACCTTCAAGGGAAGGATACATTGCTGGCTCATTTTGAGCCTGGGGTCCACCAGAACCCCCAGGTCCTTTTCTGCCAAGCAGCTCTCCAGGTGGGTGGTTCTTGGCATACACTGGTGGATGGACACTAAAGTGAAAGAGGGGGCTTCTTAAGGGGGCATCAGTTATTTTCTGACATGTAAAACATACATCCATTCTTTAGTTTCCACACTGTGATTAAAAAAATACCGATTACAGAATCTCATTTTCTCCTTATCTGATCCCCTACTGGCTAATCTTGTCCTGTTGAAGGGCTGGTTTAACTTATTTTGCCCTCTCAACAATTAATATATACACATACACAACTATGTCACTTTGCAGTCATTTTGCAAACTACTTTAAACTGGCACATTTTTCTGTATTTGATGGCACTCATTTGGCATATACTTTGGACATCATGACGACTTCTATTACATACAGTAACTACCCTTACAGGCACATGTGACCATACTAAGGAAGAATATTCTTATTTATAAAGCTGTAAATACTCATACTGTCAAATAAGTCCCCCAGTCTAACTCCTGAAAAGTCACTGCTACTGTGAAGAGCAAAATTAACTCTTTTGCAGTTAATAATTAGCAATGAAGCTGTTGAAATATTTCAGCATGTCAAAAACTCTTTTTAATATTTCATTCAGAATGAATAGCTCCCCATGGAGGAGTGAGCAGTTGCCAGCTTTATCACTGAACTTTCTCATCACAAGTACATGGACAGCTAAAATATGGAATGAGACTTCAGTTTTTGTCTTAATGAGGCACTTTAGCTTTCAGCATAAGATACAGAAATGATCAAACTGTTTACTTGCAATACAGTTTATAATTGGTGTATTAATTCAGATGATGGGAGCTTCCCACTGTGCTGTTCTCTCCTAAAAAAAATATTAAAAATCAGCAATAGTGTGTAATTTAAATGTCAGAAAAGCTCACAAAAGGGGTGGAGTTCTCTCTCACACAGCAATTAGACTGAAGCAGTAAGCTTTTAATAACCACAATATAAATTGACAGCTATTTTCTATCTTTTCCTTTTGCCTACCACAAACTTGCTATTAGAAACCACTGCTCTGAAGGTAGCTCATTTAGCCAGTTCTACCAATCAGGGTCATTCCAAATTGTGCTCTCTCCTGCTTTTGCCTCAGATTTCAAAACTGTATCTTTCCACTAATGGACAGGTGGTCAGTCTCTGGTTACTTTTGTTTAATGCATGTGTCTGTTCTACTAAAATGCAGGTGAATGATCAGGCAAATAGGTAAAATTAATGCTTTAGAAGAGTTACCAAGAATCAAATAAAATACGAGTTTGAAGTAAGAGAATTATTAGGGACATATTCCAATAGATCAAATGAGATTTGAATTTTTTAAATCCACAGCTAAACTTGTAGAACAAAATTATAAGGAGCCATGTTCTGTAGTTGATGAGTGGTGCTCAGCCAGCTATGACCATTAGATTGGAGCAATATTCCATTAATTTAAAAACCCGCCTCTCTATTCTGCACAGATTTAAAGATAATTAAAAGCATTGAAAATATAACTTTAAATTTGGAAACTGAGAAAGAATAATCAGAGTTCTCAATAGGAATAGGAGAAGTGAAAAAGGGTTCTAGTTTTCAAACTCTCTTTAGGAGTCTAGTCTTTCTAAGGGCCCAAAAAATGGAATTAAACAAGCTCTTCCAGAGTGCAAATCCAAGAAGCTGACAGGGATCTAAGTAAGCTGATAAAAATATTCCCAACACTTTAAATATTTCTTGGGAATTATGCCAGATTTAAGAGTGCAGAGGAATAATCACACTACCTAATCTTAGACAGGTAGGTCCTTTTAAATGCTGAATCACACTTAATCTATTGCCCCTGGATGGCATTTAATAATCTAAGTGTTTTGGAAAGGTTTTTTGGGTGTTTGTTTGTTTTGTTTTGTTTTGTTGTTGGTGGTGGTGGTGGTTTTTTGTTTTTTTTTGTTTTTTTTCCCAGAGCAATAATGAAGCATTTCCTTATACAGATTATTAAAGATTTGTGTCTAAAAACTAGAAAGGTAGACAATGAAAAAATCATCAAAAATATTTGCATCCTTCATTGTCAAAAAAGCTGTTGTAGTTATTGGCTGCCATTAAATTTAATCTGGTCCCTAAAAATTACACCCAGATGATTGTTACCATTCTAATTTTAACACTAAGGTCAGTGTAATTATAATCTAAAACAATTGTTTTCATCTTTTCATGTTTTTAGCCTCATCAAGGCATCAAGGCATTAAAATGGGACCATGAGAGCGCTCCCTGACTGAGAGATTGGACATACTTTTAGGAATAAACACATCACATAAGTTAAATCACATCACATTAGCAGACCTCATATCTTACACAGATACACTTTAGCGTCTAACTAATGACCAGTTAGTTCCTGGCTAAAAACCAAAATCAGATAATCAGCTGGCATATCTGAGCATAGTTCTGCTGCAGCAATTTTATCACTGCACAGGACATGGCAACGCATTTCCAGTCATTTACTTACTGCATCCTAAAACTCATCCCCCACAACCTTCCAGCCAATGATCCCTGGCCTCAGCAAAGCAGTTCAGAATGGTAGGAAAGAGCATATGACAGAAATAATCACAAGAATGCCAAAAAATGGTCACCATGAAGTATTTCAATTGGAGCATTTATGTTGAAGTATTGCCAGCACATTCCCAGTTCCAGAAATTCACTCATACGTTGACATGATACCCCTTTATCTGGCTTATCAAAAGAGCAAGCACGTTCCCTGAGAACTTATTAACCTTTAGCAAAGTCCAAATCACTGCTTTTGGTAACTCTGTTATTTTTGACATGAGTCATTTTATCATCTTTCTGAGCAAGGGCCCAAGTGTTTGTCTGCTCGAGGATGTGAGGTAGTCTTAGTCCTACAGCTGACTGTGGAGGTGTTAATCCACTTTTAGAGACCGTGCCCATCTGCTCTATGTAGCCCTGCACTTGCCCCTCTCTGGATACAACAATGTAAGTATTTCTAAAGACCAAAACTGCATACTCAGAATGAAATGGAAATCCAGTAATTCATCTCGCTCAGCAAAGCCATGGGAACCAGAGCATTTACTTTGGTAGCTTCCAAAAACCACAAAATGTGTTGAATTTAGCATAGGGACTACACAGATCCCAGGGACCTTAATGAACTCTGTGGCCTAAACGCACCATCAAGCCTTGGATATCAGAGCTGAGAAATATCCTGTCATTCACAGCAGGCATAATGATCTGCAGAAGAATAAAATCTTAGCAAATAATTGGATTTTACTTTGTCTTGTTTTACAGGTCCTGTAGTATTGCTGCAGTATTTGCGTCTATACATTAAAACATGAAAAACAGGAAAATCACCACCCACCTGCAAAGCATATTTATCACTCCCACAGATAAAACTTGGAATAAATGGGACTCCTAGGATAAGAAGCAACACTGTACCTATATACTTCCCCTGTTAGAAAAACGTGACACTATTAATCACATTCGTTGGTGGGCAGCTTTATGTAAGTGTATCAGCTATGTTCAAGGCCAACTGAATTCTTACTTTATGTGAAGTTAGGCTCTGAATCTTCAGTTTATCTCTTCTAAGAAAACAGTTTAGATGAAGGTCAGCTATCACTGAGGCACCCACTTTCTCATCAAGCATGTTGTACAGTCGGACAAACATGTCACAGGTGTGTTCTATTCTACCATCACCCACCATTTAACTACTCTCCCACTACAGATGTTCCTGATCTTACTACTTTGTATACTAGAGAAATGTTGACTTTCTTAAAATTCAGTTCCATGACAGTATGTTTACACTGATAAGAATCTCATGTTTTAGAAAGATCTATGTAAGTACACCTCCTTCTCTGCAATTTTAGCCATAAAAGAATTACTACCAGTATTTAAAATACTATCACGGAGCATTTGCCCTCAGAAGAATACAGTTTGTGTATTGTTTTCTTACTTGGGAGGAATTTTAATTGTCTTGTGGAAGTCTGTAATTCTTCCAAGAGCTTTTTACTACAGCCTGGAACTTTGATAGTTGAGAATGAGTTCTTAAAGCATCATATTTTTACAAAATACCTTGTAGGAAACACTATAAAATTTAAAATACACTTAGGACTTCCACAAGTTTTATCAAACTAACCAACAGGTCCGTGCAAAATGTCCTGATGCCTGGGCACAGGTGAGACAATTCCTCTTTGGCAACCTGCAATGTTGTCAGCATTTTCCCCAGAGAAACTTTGGCCAGTGGCATGTCTGATGAGGCCAACCCCACGTCTCTCTAGCATTTTCATTGTCACATTAAAACAATTCCAAACTGGTGCTCATGGGACAACTGTACGAGTGTATCCAGCGGCATCGAGTGAGAGGACAGAATTCAGCCACCCACAATGTATAAAGGAAGATGCAACTGCAGCCTGGATAACACCCCAGTTTCCTACTTGGAAAATTTTAAGGATTCAGACAGCATAAGAATACTGCATTTAAGTGTCTTAGAACACATGAAATTTCTCTGCTTATAGCAATAAGTAAATCAAATATAGTGGAAACAGTAATTCCTATAGAAAAATGGATTTTGCTTCTGTGTAATCAGAGATAGGCTGCTTATTTTTTACATAAATAAATTACAAAGGAAGTAGAAAGCACAATTTTTCTCGGTACCTTTTCTGGAATAAATAACAATCTGTAAAAATAACAAATAAAATTTGTTTCTTACCCCACTTATCTTACAGAAAGACTCAGAAGATGGTAAAGCTAGTGCTTAAAAGCACATCCATTATGTCTTCGATCATAAAATCAGTCAGTAAGGAAAAAACATACCCTGTTCTATCATTTTGTTTTTAAAGATACACCTAACTGCCACAATTTTGACCCAACCCTCTAACTCATCCCGCCGAAACACTGTGTAAGGACAAATAATGTTCTGGCACAACAGTATTTAATATATTTCATTGCAAATGCTCGGGGAAAAGAAGCAATAGTCATCAAAAGTTTTGCAAATGCATTTGCTGTAAGCTTCCAGCAAGTAAATAACAAACAATATTCAATACAATTCCATTAAGCAAGTACACTTTCTACAGTGATTTATACCCTGAATGGTAAAGTTTAGACAACAAATATCCTTTTTTTTTTTTTTTTTTTTTTTTTCCTGTGGGCCAAAATCAGCAGCTGATCTGTATGATCCAGCACAGTCTTCCCTTTAAACAGCAAATGAGTCAGAATTCTTTAAATGCCATAGCACAGCCACAGCCTTGACGATGAAATCTGGCCAAAGGCAAGGCAGAATCACAGAAGCTGTTCTGTCCGTGTGCCCAAGCTCCCAGGGCTCACATGGAGGTATCAGTACCTCCATGTATAGGCAGATCGATACCTATGGACACAAAGAAGATGCTTTCCATCAATTGCTTCCCAGTAATGAAACAAGGAGAGCTTTGTTCTTCTGATAACATAACCGATCTTCATCCAAGCAAGGTTCACATTCAAGCATTTCATTACTCCCGGAGGACAAACGTGTGTCTACATGCTCAGAGACTCAAAACTGACTAATGTTTCTCTGGAGCACAGAGGGGAGAACAAAACAAATTCAAGCCTTTCCTTTGGAAAGATCTGGCAAATGTCCAAAGCAAAATGATGCCATTTTTTTAAGCTAAGGGAAGGGTTGGTGCCAAGCAAGAACTGCAAGTCGTAGTAGCAACCACTGCTCTGCAGTTCTGCTCTCATCCTGGGAGACACAAAAGCTGGGTAAAAAGATGAGCTAATTCACTCATGTCCAACATCACCAGAGCTAGGTGTATTTCATCCTGGAAATACACCAATACATGTGTATCTTTTTCAAAAAAGTTTTTCCTGCTTTTCCTGAATGTTCGTTATATCATACAGGAAAGCCTGTCAGTGCTTGTCAGATCATTCTAGTAAGCAAAACCTCCCAAAATACAGATTTCCTTGAGAGCCCAGAGGACAAGGTTGCTGGTTGTCTGTGAGTTTATTGGCAACATCAGTCGCAACTAATGACTGAGACAGTGTGCTGCCCAACAACCCACTGCAAAAGAAGCTGAGGTTTTGCCAGGTTTTTTGCTTAATTTCATCAACATTATTTGATACTCACAAGGGAGATAGTGAGCAACTGTGTCAGCTTTGTGCATACTGAGAACTATAAAAATATTCAACAGCTGTAAAATATACATGTATTTTAAACTTTTACTTTTTTTTCTTATTATTTTCAAGGATAGTTAAAGGTATGCCAATCTGAGAGAGTAAATATGCCTGCTTATGACAGCAGAAAATAGACCTGAATATTAAAAAGAAACACATCTCAAGAGGCAAGGGCAGTGAGACTTAAATCCAATTTGCAAGATAAAAGCTAACCAGACCACTTACTACTGCCATCTGATAGCATTCAATATTGCTTGAAATTCATTAATAGGCTAGGTAATGTAAGTACAGTGCATGTATACAAATTTAATTCTATTAATTTCTACATTAGAAACATCTAGTGAAAGAGGAGAATAATTATAAGGCAGTCTTACCAATCTGTGGAAAAGGCATAGAAAAACCAGTCTAAACCTCAGAAGAATAATTATCCCATGAGACTTCCACCTCCTGGGAGTGCCCATTATTGTGCTAGGAGAACATAAAACTGACAGCTATTCAGAAAGACCTCCAGAGCAATTTTGGCTTAGCTCTCCTGCTTATCTAACCTTGTCATCTTTTTAGGATATCTACAAGCTTCCAGCTAACTTACCAATATTGTATTTTATTTCTACAAGCAAGCAATAAATGCTTCCTTTATAGCATATACTTTGCTTAACAGTGTAAATGTTGGAAAAATGCTTATGCATCTTAAATAAAAGGTCATTCAAATTTGAACAGCTTTATAGAGTAATAATATTTCATTTAGATCTGCCTACTAACTGCTGATTGCTTAGTCAGATTAGGTGAAACTCTAAATGAAAGAGAAGCAAAGCATTTTATTATCATTAAATATTCCCATTATGGCAGCATTTGGAACCCAAAATCAGGTTCGGTGTTACGTCCAACTGCTAATAAGTGCAGTTTAAAAATAAAACACAGCAGTCGCTGACCTAAAAGTGCTTGTGATTATAGTGTGTGGCAAGCATCCAACAGATAAAAGGAAAAGAGATGGAAAAGGAGTAGGGTAACGGGAGTGCTATCCATGTCAGCCATAAGTACCAGTCACAGCATCCTCCCCTAACTATTAAGAGAGTAGTTTCATCTGAATGTAATGAAAAGATAACTAGAAAACAGAAGAAGACGTTGGTTAAAAAAAAAAAAAAAAAAAAAAAAAGCAGCACAGAGCATCACATAAATAGACTTGCAATAACTTAGGATAAGCTGATTTATTATTACATGAGTGAGGTTTGCTTATAAATGCTAAGAAAAATGGTGGAGATTTAGTTTCTTCTGAGAGCACAAGGGAAAACAATCTCAATACATTTATGTTACCTTTTTATAGAAGTGACACATCACATAAATAATAGAATTATTTTGGATCAAGGTTTTATAATAACCTATCTCTACTGAAGAGAGAATTATTTCAAAGCAAACTGCAGCTCACCCTGAGCATATCCTTCCATGCTTAAGCTGCAACAGAGAACAGCAGCTGACTTCATAGTATTTTCAAAGACAGGCCTATAGCCTATTGCTCAGTAGTTTGATTTCAGTGCATTATTTCATCTGACGCCAGTCAATTTACTTACACTGCTGCTGTGCAAAGCATGGACCAGAGTCCCCAAATGGTACATATTTTTGACTGATAAATGCTTCTTTTCTGAACCTAATCCATTGTCCAGAAGAACCACATTTCCTCCCAGCTTCTCATTCATTGGGGTCCAAGACTCAGTCCCCGGCGGAATGAGGAGGCCAGATTTGAGAGCAGTCATGTGTATCTGATGAGGTCCACGAGGCACCCGATTGGTGCCATTAGACAGGGAAATTCAGGAGAATGCCAAGTTCTGCCGCAGGCAATTTACGATGACATAACCCTTGGATGGGAGGAGACGTGAAATGTAAGCCTCCACCAAGCGACCCAGCGGCTGTGCACAAAGTACTGGAAGAATATTAACACGAGGTGGTTCTTCATGATCATTCGCTCCAAATCATACCTCCCCAAGAAATGCATTGCAGGCACTTTTAATACAGCAGGAGAGCATTGTACAAATGCTCTTCTCAAAACACTCACTTGAAAATGCCTCAGTGTTTTTATAACAACAAGAGAAATGACTGATAAGGTGCCAAAATGGTTGATACCATCTCTGAAGAAAGGCTTTGCAGCTCTTATGATTTCTCTTAAAACAGTTTCAACTTTAAGCTGCAATGTCCTTCAAAGTACAAGTGTCTTTTTGTACCAGTTCCAACAAGGATTTCAGAGCTGAGCCTTGACTGCTCCTGCTGTTCTACGGAAGTGTTATTTTTTGCGTATCCTAGACTGGTGCACTATATTCCTGCACTATTTATCCTGCATCTCAATTATTACATTTAGTGTCTTTTGGACAATAGGTAACAAATCCTTGCATGGTTTACTTAAAAAGTGCCACGTAATATGTATTAGCTTAAAATCTATCAAAAAGTGAACTTAGGTGGGAATAAAGTAGCGTAATTTGTACTGAAGAAACATCTCCTAAGAGATAAAAAATGAATGCGGCCTACAGCTGAGACCTCCATGGTGTTTCAACTCAATAAAAATTTTATATCAGAGATTGCCAAACTCTGATTTATAAAACTTAGAACTGCTCCATTGATTTCAGTAGGGTGAGAGTGATTTATTTCAGCCAAAGAGTTGTCCAGAGTTATATATAAGCATTGTGAGCTTAGAAATCCCTGTGGTCATGGTGTAAAACTGCAGATGGTTCTCATGTTCTTTTGGTAAGCTCAGTACCAGTGACTGCAATATATTCTACTTAGCTTTACCAATTATAATAATTTTATTCATGCAGTATATGATGCTAACCAGAGCCTGCCACTCTCATTACCCCTTACAGTCCAGGACTCTTGCCACTGAAAGGGCACTTGATCTTTGCCTGTCCAGGTCTACAGAAGTACTCTCTTATGACAGAATTTGCATGCACTGCTAAAGCAGTAAAGATTAAAAGCACCTATGGAACTACAGCAGTCTATTGATCTACACACTGGACGAATATAGATTCCACCAATCACTGAAAGAAGTGTCCAGCCTGATGGAAAAAAAACCCCCAAACAATTACTGAAAATCTCTTTAAAAGCTAACCTAAAAACTACCACAATCCCAAAAGAGAAGCAGTATCAAACACTTCTTTATTCAAATCCACTTTAAGCCCAGTTCATTCATCCTTATATTGGCAAGGTAACTTTATTTTAGAGCAGAAAGCTGAATCTTTATCTATAATCAAAGTAAAAGGCAGCACATCTGACCAAACACCAGTGCTGTACAATCAGATTTGAAAATGGATGTTTTTGCAATGACTATACCCTAATGTAGATAAAAAAATTATTGAAGTCCAACATTTTTTTTTCTGAATATGCTCACATACCAGCACATATAGAAATAGCTTTTTCTACCGTATATATTTATTATTATTTGGTCTTTATTTTTACACATATAATCAGTGTGCTACCGATCTACATATTTCTAACTATAATTCTACATATACAACTACATCCCTCTCACATGCTCACTACAACTCTTTTGATCCCTTATAGTTTCACTGCATTTTTCATAATATATAAATTACTAAGTTTTCTTCCTTCTTTGCACTGACTTCCAAAATAAATTTTATGGTTTTACCAATTTTTTATTCAGAGTTTCATGGGTCCAGCTAGACAAAAGACAAACCAGGGACCGTTCAGGGATGGAGGAGAATGGAACACCCTGACATCTAGAAATTATAAAGAATGATTTGCAATTAAAGGACAGTACTCAATCTTCAGACACTGAGTTCAATTTCTAACTCTTCCAAATGCTCCTTATTATGCTCCATTGCTATAAGAGAGAAAGACTTTCTCTCTGAACTTTCCTGGGAAAGGAGCCACTTTACCCCAAGTCTTGTGCAGAAGCAGAATTCCTGTTCAAATCTGGCCTTTAGACATCAGCACAAAATGAGCCATAAATACATCTGCTGCCTCAAATAACCAGACACATTTCAAAAACAAGAAGCTCTCTACAGCATAAAAACAGAAAGAGAGGGAGACTGAAGTAAACAAATTCAATCTTCAATGCAAAGTCCAGCAGACTGGATATTTCTAATCTGACAAAAATAACCCTGTGGTGCTGCAGTGCTCAAATCAGTGCACAGAAATCCGTGGCAGCAGTTGAGAGCATCATTGAAGAGGGGCACAGGGAAGGAAACTGCTGTCATATTATGAATAAAAATGCGTCTCAGGAGCTTTCATTCAACATTCCTGAACAGAGATGTCCACAGCAGTCAGCAAAAGCTGGATCCCCTTCCTCCACTGATTTTATCTGCAACTCTGTCATGGAAGAGGAAGTAAGACCCTGAGGGTGTGGGTGTGGAAGGAAATCAAGAAAGGGCTTGAGCTGGGATGGAGTTACTTTTCCTCCTTAGTAGCTTGTACAGTGCTGTTTTGGATTTAGGATAAGAATAATGTTGATAACACACTGATATCCAAAACTGGACCAAGGGATACTTCCCACCACAGATGATCATGCTCAGTATGTAAACTGGAGGGAATTGGCAAGGAGCTGCCAATGACTAGTGGCATGTTCCAAGAAGTGATGGCTCCACACCTGCCCAAAGCACAGCAAGAGGGTGAGCAGGAGAGAAGGACAGCCACTAAGAAAACCACCTGCCTTGATTCCCTGCCCTCACTGTGGCCCCGTGAGAGGAGCTGCCTGTCTGTGTGGGTTGGCAATGTGCGGTGCAGAAGAATCTGCTGGATCACACCTGCATCTACCAGCTACCCTCTAACCAAGTGCTTTAATGTGGTTTTAGCTCTATTGTACAACCTGTTCTGGACAAAAAGAACAGGTCAGGTTAGACAAACCTGCTGCTGAATACCTATCTTGGCAGCTCTTTATTTCTTTCTTTATTTTTAGTACCACAATGGGCCTTGGTAGGCACCACTGCCTTTTGGGCTCATCCCATAAATGCTTCTGCATGCTGGATTGGTCCCATCTCAGCATACCTCCTTCTGAGGGCCTTCAGTTCTGACTGCTGAGGTGAGTATTTTCAACCAGCAGCTTCACTACATCAAACAATTACTATCACTCTGAGCGCTCTTTTCATTAGCCAAACATTTCTCTACACTCTTTTATGCTGAAACCACCACTTCTACTTAATAGAACAGCAATTAACTTGAAATACTTGGCTTTTTACTGCAATGCATCACTCTTTCCCAGTCTGATATGCTAATAAAAATTGTATGCTAACATAATGTATAAAATATCATCTCTGATTTTAAACTAAACCAAAATTTATCGGCTCCAGCAGTGCAATACTGATGTACCCAATGAATATTAATGTAATAACTTAGGTAGCAGACTCTTATGACATCAGGGAACTGAATCAGAGTGGAGCAGACTGTACAAAGCGTTGAAGAAAATCTGTTTTTCTGTTTCAATAGAATTTCAATTCTACGCAAACCTGAATGCAGTTCCAGACTGAATAGTAAACTTGTAATGATAAGGTATTTTTTGCTACCTGTCAGCTCTCATACCCCAAAAAATATTCCATTGACCCCCCAGTAAACAAACTAATTGCCAATCTTGCAAACAACAGTCCCAAGTTCTTTTACTTCTTCTAAGGCATCATTAGCAATTATAGGATGCTGGCAGGACAAATTGCATTCTCAGTTCTATCTCTACAACCCACCTCTCTCCTGCTCATGTTCTTAATCCTTACCCACATCCATTGAAAATGCAAATCTTTGCAATTATGACTGTAGGGATAATGGTACAACATTACTGCAATAAAAATGCCCATTTACCTCAACAGTGCTTAAACTCCAAGCTTTGCATTGGCATGGATAAATATAAATTAACTGCAACGTTTAAATGCTTAGGCTAATATTAAGCAACCACCACCCAAAACCAAGACAGCAAACAGCACTGCTAAACTCCATGAGGAGTTACACCCATCCATTTCATCTGGAAAAGGAAGCTGATGCAATGCAAGATGACATGAGAAAGTGATGATTGATTTAGTTCCTCATGAACAACAAAGTACTCCCTAACTCCACAAAGAAGCAGATAAGTGCAGGAAGTAACTGAGGTACTGAGACAAAAGTTACCAGCAAACAAAAAAAAATCCCTCACCCCCACCCCAAAAAAAATCACCTAAGTATGTTAGAACAGATAGAATTATCCAAGGAAAAATGTTAAATCTCAAACAGCTTTAGAGCTCAGGTGTCTTTTCTGATTTCGATTAGTGCACTTTTTTTTTTTTTTTTTTTTTTTTTTTTTTTTTTTTTTTTTTTCCCCCTGTTCAAACTGGACATGTTCTACCTTACCCACTTCTAAAACTCATTGTTATATATCCAATTTCAACTCTATTCATTATTCATTTACTGTTTTGGAATTTAATCTTGCAAACAAGCTGTTATTGAAAATCTTTTGAGAAGTGTCTCTTGTGACCTTTGAGATGTCTTCTTAAAAGAAACATAATTCTGAAATACAGTTGTGCAGCAGACCTTGCACACTGATGTCTCACTGAGTAAACTTAATTAAGGTAAAAGTCAACTGCTCTTTTGTTACTTTGATACTAGAAAAGAGTCCAGGAATAAGCCATTTCAGCTTGAATAAGAAATACAATTAGTGAAACAGTGGATATTTGAGCTGCCATTAATGCATTAGAAAACACATCTACTCAAAGTTTGACTTGAAAAGCTTTCACAACACTATTTATCTATCCATCCTACTGACAAATTGTAGTTACCAGTAAAATGTACTAGAAAACACATTCAGTCAAACTAAATATGTATAAGAGAAAGTCTAAAGTATCAAGATGTAAAAGTCAGGAGAACGAAGAGGTCGCAATACTAAGGCAAGACAAACTACCTGTCTCAGCTGACACTGTTTCCAAAGAATGTGAGAGAAGGACGACCAAACTGAAGGAGATTTCTTCCCACATGTCACCATCAGAACTCCATCACACCCACTCACTCTGAAGTGCATAGGACATAAACAATTCAGTGGCATACATCAGTGTCCATATAGAAAAACCATGGGCAAAGTTTTATGTAGGCATCGCTTTACCTTGACTTTAAAATACAGATTGTATCAAGATTGTACCATTATGTGGACTCTGAATTAAAAAATAGACAGGTTCACTTCCTATATTTCAATTTTATGACACTTTAACTGCACTGAATTAAAAAAAATGGCAGCACTGTAGTGTAACTGGAAAAGCATTATGTTGAACCAGAGCAATTCCTCTGAACAACATGGCCATTTACAGCACTGTCCCAATATAATACACATTTATAACAGAGTGCCTGCTGAGATAAATTAGTCATACTGCAAATAGCCATCAGGGATATGGAAAGTAATAGTTTCTCATGACCTGTTACATGTGTACAAAAGCAAGTGACTGAAATGATGTAAATATTCAGATGGTATCTTTAGCAGGCACTCCTCTGCCCTGGAGGGAGAGCGACAGGAACACCGTCTGTGCACTCGCAGCTTCCCAGCGCTTCAATGAACACCCAAGGTGCAGGCGCACATCCTCGCCAACAAGCAGCTCTGCAGGTTAAAAAGGCACCAGAGAAGGAGGATAAACACTAGGGGTTAACACCAGGAAGGTCAAAGGCCAGCTACAGCTGAATTAGCCAGCTAGGCAAAGGGAAACAAGAAGGGCTTCTGCAAGCAATGCTAGCAGCAAAAGGAAGTTCAGGGGAAATGCAGGCGCAGAGATTATTGAAGCAGAATCACAATATGGAAAAACTTGCTTCCAGACCCCTGCATGGACCACTACAGTTTTAGAAAGTTTGGGCAGCTGACAGTTTGTAAGTAACTGGTTAGGGACTCATCAGCAAAATTCAGTGTATTTATTCAAACATCCGAGACTGGAGGGGATTTATCCAGGGGTGACAAAAGAGTTGGCTGATGTGTTTGTGTGGCCATTACGTATGAGAAAATGCACATGATCAGAGTAAGTCCCCAGAGCTGGAAAAATACTTATATACCTATTTTAAGAAAAGCAAGAAGGAGGACCAAGGAAAAAACAGGTCAGTCACCTCATCTCAGTCCTTGTACAGGCAAGAAACATATTCTCAGGAGTTTACTTCCAGACACATAAAGGACATGAAGGCAATCAAAAAGACTCAACACAGGCAGACCATGCTTCATCGAGCTGACTGCTTTCTGTAACAAAAATAACCTGCTCTGGGGATGAGGAAAGAGAGGTGGATACAATATATCTCAGCTTATTACACTTTTTGACGTTGGGACTCTCCCATACTGGCTTGAGAGTTGAGGAAGGGCTAGAAGGAGAGACTCCTTGGCCTGTTGAAAACTGGTTGGTTGGGCTGACAGTCCTGAAGGGACTTTACCACTGCTCTGGCAATCAGCTGAGTAGCACAACATCAGTAGCAGGCTGATATTGCTCAGTATCTTCATCAACTACTTGAGCGATAAAACAGACCCCTCAGCAACTTTGTGGACAATCATAAATTACTTTTTAGCCCAATCCCTCCCTAAGAGATTCAGCTGAGAATCCAATGAGGTGCCAATACTCCTTAAACTGAGGACTGGGAAGACAGAAACTTCATCATGTTCAACTACAGGTGTGAGGTTTGATTTCTGAGCAGACTAAACCCATACATCACTGAAGCCTGGAAATTGACTGCTTGTGTAGCAGCCCTGCTGAAATGACCTGGAGGTCATGGTGCACTCCAAATAAATAGGAACCAACAGCATGCCTTCTTCACAAATAATACAAACACCACACAGAAGGCATGTGACCCACAAGGAAAGGTTAAGGGAACTGGGCTTTGTTAGTGTGGCAAAGGGAAGGTCAAGAGGGAGTCTAATAGCGGCCTACTACGGTTTAAAGAGCTCCTGAAGTGCTGAGAGATCCAAATTCACTTCGGTAGCAGGAATACAACAAGTGGTAAACATCACAAACAACAGCTTGGATGCTTCAGATTTGACAAATGTGATTAATAAAATCCTAGGCAGCAGTGGAACAGGCTGTCCAGCAGGATGGTGCAACATTGATTCTTGGAGGTTTTCAAGACTAAGCTGGACAAAGACCAGGTTCCTCAGAGACAGCGCTGAACTTTCCAAGTTCAAAAGACTTTGGAAGTCTTTTGTTTCAAGACTTCCAAAGGCTGCTTCCATCCAACTTTTTATGATTTCATGAAAAAGATTAGCCCTTCTGCCAGACCACAGAATTATGGAAACATTAAGGTTAGAAAACTCCTCCAAGATCATCAGGTCCAACCTGAGATGCCTCACCCCACAAAAGTGTATCAGGTAGGGTTAAACACAGACATGTTTTCCAGGCTGCATAAATTAACTAAGTTTGTTTTGGATGAAACAAGGTCAGGAAACATCTTAAATAAGCATATCTGTGGGAAGATCTGAGAAAATAGTTACTTGTGGCACTACAGCCATGATAAGAAATTGAGGATGGGCTGGAAAAAAAGCTGCTACATGTTTCAAAGTTGGCAATAGCTGCTGTGTAAGTAGCTGTACACTTCTTAGCTTCTGCCAGGATTGCTCTCTATATGCTAGGAACTCCACACCTTCCTTACCTCCCCACAGTGCCTCTACAAACAGCTGCAAGAAATTTTTGTCCTCTTTTTTCCTGATTTCCAACCAAACAGGCAGGTCCAGCTCACTGACATACATTACACTTCTCAAACAGTGAAACTCATCACATCTGGAATTTAAAATTTATTACACTACATCCAAGCAGAAATTCCAACCATGCTGGCACTGCCCCAATAGCTCAGCCAAAGGTCTCCAATAAAAGCAGTTTAAAAGCTGATTAACACAATCCAATTAGCTGATAAGTCAAGATCCAATGCATGCAAGTATACAGAGCGCAAAGCTAGTAAATGGTGTCATGACAATGGATAAAGAGGTGAGAACTGTCAAGACTTTAGCTAATAGCTTCTGATGGTGTGACATTGGCAGAAATAAACCAGTGGCTGAAACCCTGTCAGGACTCACAAAGAATAAATCACAGACAACACACTGATGTTGTGCTCAGTATATTCTTTCCAAAAATGATAAAATCAACACAACCTTTTGCCTGAATATGCCAATGAAATGGGTCAGACTGGCATGTCATTTATAATTATTTAAAACAGGTTAATCTGATCTACTTTCTACCAAACTTTAGATACACCTGTGCATTGAGACATCTGGACACAAACCCACTAATTACTGGTAGGCTGGTAACCAGACTGGTTTGGTTCCTCTGTCAGGGCTCTGACTGTCCAAATACTATGTCTGGACAGAGTGAGCACAACAAAATGTTTCTAGGGCTTTGTCTCAACCTAGCCACCTAGAAGTTGTGCATCTAAGTCTCAGCTAATTATTTCGGCTACTTTAAGTTCCAGTCTAAAGAGGAGCTTCCAGGTGTGTTTGAGTCCTGTGCAAGATGGATGGAATAAACCCCTCTTTCACTCTCTTCTCCCACCAAGGGAGCTACATGTCTCCACTACTGCCATGGGGAAAAAGCCATTTCAGAACATTTCAGAACAGAAGTGGCTGACAAGTGGTCCATAATGCAGGAAGTTCCGAGAGGATTTTCATCTCTACAGCACAGAATCTGTTTATGCGACTGTTTGCTGAAAGAGAAAATAGAAGATAAAGACTAGATAAAAATACTGTTTAACTGAATTTTTCAGCCTCTTGGAAGTGTGATTCTGAAGCCAAGAATTTATCATCCAAGGTTATGAAGAGATTGTGAACATGTTCATGCATAAAGGAGATGCAGAACACATATATGCATATGCACGACCTTATCTATGTTGCTCAGAGCAAGGTTGCACATTCAGTTCTCTAAAACTGAAATGCTGTTCCCCATTAAGAGAATGCTGATAAAAGACCTCACAGGATCAGTTTCAAACTCATTTCAGAGCAGTGCAAAATTTGCCCCTCAAGAGTTTTAATTTATGCGAAATCACTACTGGAAAATTAATTTCCAATCCAGAATATAAAATTTTGCTATATTTTTGCTGCTGCTATGCATAGAACTTCCTATTAACATCAGGACCTTTAAAAAAATGCCAAAGGATCTGAATATATATAATGTAAAGAAGACCCCCAAATACCTCCAGCAGCTCAGAACCACTATCTGTATTTTATAAATTAGATGTTGGCTGTTGTGTAGCTCTGCTTAAAAATTATCTGCATCTGTACTTATTTCACCTAAGAATTCTTTCAATCATATTTAAAACAAAGGTAGGAAATGGGAACAGAATTGTAAATAATTAAAATGATTTCTCTTGACAGAGAGACAGGAAATCATTGTTTTAGTTTCTAAATCCTGATTTTAAGGAGTTCCTTTCATGAGGAACATTTGCTCACTTTTTTGGTAGGCACATGCTTCCACAAAGAAAATGGAAAAGGGTGAGAGTAAATGGCAATTAGCAATACCAAGTTTGATATCAGAACATGTTTTTTCCTCAAATGAACAGTTACAATAATTTAGTTTTACTTTTTCCTCTCATGTGCTACTCATTTGCTGATGATGCTCTCCTCTCCGTTCCCAGGCCTGCAGAAGGTCAGGCAACTCTCACACAGATGGCTCCAGAAACTGGAACTGTCACACAACCCATCAGAACCCATAAAGTCATTGTCAAACATTGGCCTTTCCCCAGACTGGATGATTTGGGCTGGATTTATGGCACAGTTTTCATTTTATTTTCTAAGAGGAAAGCTTCAGTGAAATAAAATTCACCTCTCGGTAGCTTATTCTACAGGCCAGAGAGGAAAATGAAAGGAAATGCGTAATTCTCCTAAAAAGCCATTCAGCACTCAAAGCCCTGCTAATGATAGGGAAGGAAATAGAAGATTATTCTAATTCATGACCCAGAGCTAGCTTTAAATGACTAGGATGGCAAAAATAAGAAAAATTACAAGCTGTTTCACTTGACATATAACATAATACAACTTTGGAGCAAGAAAAAAAATGCAGAAAATAAAAAACAAGAGCACCGCACCTCATTTGGAATCAAATACCATGCATTACTGACAGCTTTCTTCTTCCAGACCCATCTAACATTTCTTGCTATGTCCTTCCTATTAAATATAACAGTCTTCTAGTCCTTTTTGTAGAGATCAGTGTGCAGGGGGCAGAGGTCAAGATGCAGAGAAGATACCATTAAAAGTCTGACAAGGTACAGAACATGTAAGACCATGAATTGCTCCTGCAACTGGTCATTTTCAGATCAGAGTATAGTTAAAATTGAGGATATTTAGCACTTACCAAATCTAAAGCTGAACACAAAAACATAGCACCGAATTTAATTACAGCACTCAGATCCTTCTGGGGAGGGTGTTAATGATCAGAGGTTTTGTAATTCAAGCTATGCCCCCCCCTCAGGAGGCATCAGCTGTACTTCCTCAATTGGCCTTTCCCTGCAGCTACTTTTAAAGAAATAAAAAGGCCACATAGCTAAGCGAGAAAACCCCTCATAACAATAACAACAAAAAGAAATTATTTTTAAAAATCACTATGGCTGTTGCACTGCTACCGACGCATCTTCCTCATTCCTAAAATTAGTGCAGTAAATGTTACACCTCAAATTCCTATAATCTTTCCTGAAAGCCTCCTTCAGAAGAAAATTAATTCAGAATAAAGACTGACATTTAAAAAAGTTCTTGCAGATGCTCTAACAATAATCAGTATTAATTTTGTAGCTATTTAACCCTAAAATACCATTTGAATAATTTTTGTCTAACTCTTTGGAAAAGCCCATCTCCCTCCTGCTTTCCCTTCTCCAATCCTGAGATAATCCTAAAGCCATACATTTTAGAAAAATAGCATCACACACTTTTCTCTGCATCCACATGGCCACTGTCATTCTTTAGTTAAAGAAAAGCAAATAATTATTGTGAATTGCAAATTAAACTGCCTTAAACTTCCTCTCTTGGATTTCCAGCACTGTTTGCCTACCACCCTTTTCAGTATCATGTGTGTACTAATTACTAATGCTGCTTTACAAATAAAAACATTGGGAGATGATAAGAGCTTTAAAAGACAAACATAAAACCTTAGACTGAGAAAAGTTTGTGACTAATTCCCATCATGAGTTTAACCACTGCATTACTTTAGCACTCAAACAGGTCGGTGTGTACATTCCTACACCGGTGTGAGTTCCTACATTACTCTCTTCAGTCAAAGTGTTCTGGTCATTTTATTAAGTTTCATAGGACACCAGGCCTGAGACTACGTTATGTCCTATATAGATCTCATCCTTGTTTTTAATATTATTTTATGGAAATGCACCTTTTTGAGAAGGGTTCAGTTTTGACTGGAAGAAATCAAGGGATAGACACTGTGCCATCTCCTTGCTCATTCATTGTTTCTCACATTTAATCGAATACCTAATTTCTGCTTTGACTTTATCTTGTTTCTGTTTATGACTATGACTCATTTTCCACTGGATTAAAAAAGCCTTTAGCACTCCATATATCCACTGTGGAGGAACTTGTACTCTGTAATCTAGCTCTCCCTCAAATTCCTTTATGACAAAATAAGCCTGAGTCTTTTTTACATTTATTGTATAAGACTCATTCATTACTCAGACCCTATCTCTGGTGTCCCTCTTGTTTGCTGTTACCTTTTACAACTTCCTTTTTGAGGAGACAAGGACTGACTCAGTATTCTAGAACCAGCTGTACCAGTGATATGCATACTGGAAGTCATCGGTCAATTCCTGGTAGTTACTGCCCTACTTACGTGTTCCCAAAGTTTATAAGCTCATTTTGTAAAAGCCTGTCTCGAGCTGTGTTTTCACTATCACCCACCTGCTGGGACCCTGTAGCCCCATTCTGACACAGTCAATCAGAGATCACCCTTTAAAGGAGGAACTACTTTAGAGGCTTTTTTGGGTCGGTTCAGATAAACATACAGTTCTGCACAACTGCCTTGTCCTCATTATATACATCCACCAAAGACATCAGCAACAATTTCGTGTACTTCAAGATTATTGATCAAAGCTTCATCCCTCTTCAACCCAAAGAGCCACGAACCCAATTCAGTCTTTATTCCTCATAAGTACTTTCTGGTAAATGTCATATTATTTTTCAAATCTATTTGGATCACCACACTATCATCTGTTTCACATTGAAATTACACTGAAAAAAATCTGCAGAAAATCAGCAAGGAAGCACAAGTAGGGCCAATCCTGTTTCATTCCAGCTCTTTTCACCATTCAGGCATTTTCAAAAGCCACAAAAAAAAGCAGAGCTCATCAACACTCACCAAGTGACTCAACTGTCACAGAACATAAATTAAAACCAGGGAGAAAGAGAAATGCAACTGTGGTGTACTGAAACAACAGCAAAAACTGCCAATGCCACAATTTTCACGATAGATTAACTGTGAAGTTTTACTTCAGCTAAAAGCACGTTGTGTGGGAAGACTGTCCACATTCATCTTAGTATTCTGTAACCTTGCAAATGAGCATTTTGCAAATCCTTATGGTCACAAAACTACGCAGAGTGCACCACTCATATAATCCGACACAGGCATATTAATAAAAACTTTTCTAATCCATTATGTAGCACTGCAAACAAGTTACCAAAGTGGCAAAACTTAAAAGCCCATCAACAAATATATGACTGATAGAAAGAATAACTTTTTACTGTACTCCTTAGCTGGTAAGACTTAACTAGGGCTCCTCTGCATCTGAAAGAGTAGAGACTTTTAAAAGCTTCTGACAATCCAATAAAATTTTAGTCTTCAAACATCTCAAATTTTTCTTTCTTATCTAAATAGTGTCTTAAGGCTACAAGTTTTTTACGTGTCTTAAGGCTCACATTGTATCAGCTGCATTTTCAAAAACAAGGGCTAAAATTTATGACTTACCAATGTGGGGAAGGCCACAGAAGGGATTTAAGAGTTTGGTTTGTTAAATTTAAGAGCAAAGCATAACTGCATAGCTGGCAGTCAAGGGAGCATAAAAAGAGGAGGAAATACGAGAGGGAGGAGAGTACAGGGGACTGCTTTGAGGCAAGGGAGCACTGAAGACCAAAGAAACTGCAGCTGCAGATACTGCGGAGAAGCACAAGGTGAGGAGGTTAATGGTACGAACCCACAGCAAACCAGGTTTCATTGCAGTTCTGCTCATGGAAGAACTTGTTCTTGATCATGATGATTGCACAATTGAGGAAGTATTATATTCATCCACTCTGGTGCCAGGCATAACTGTACATCTAGCCAAAAACTCCATTCATTGTCCTTTTATTCCTGCAATTGTGAATCATCCCCGCCTTTGCATATTCATGCCTAAGCCTGCAATTAACCTGCCAGCCATGTTACTCACAGGTAGAAATTGCCAGGTTCCTTTCTTACTATTTATTCATTTTTGTTTGGGCAATGAAGATAGGGTAAATACATTTAAACTTACATAGTATTCTATACACTCCCTAGCCTAGACCTGATTATTTAGAGCAAACGATCTTATCACACTCAGATACAAAGCTAACATCCTACTAGAGAACAGCATATCTGAATCAGACACTAAAAGACATTTAAGACTGTCTTAAACTTTGGAAGCAAATAAAAGGAAAAACAACATGCAAATCTTTTACCAAATAGTCTGTGTTACAAAGAATGAGTGTTTACTAAGCAAAATACATGTAAATACTTGTGTTTAGGTATCAAGTATTAAAAATGAGGTTTTCTGCAAGCTCTTTGTCCCTATCAGCAATGCCAACTGCTCGTACTTCTCAAATTCTAAGAATCTGGTAGTAAAAATTTGAGGTTAGCTGGGGCATTGGCCCTGTTTTCAAGAGATTCTGAGTCCTAACTTTTCATCTCTAGATACTTTCTTGTTCTTGGAGTACTAAGATGCTCACCTAAAATTTGGATAGAGTAATCATCAGTTGTTACTGAAGTCACTGCTTTCTGTCACATTTTCATCTCCTTTTTGTGAAGTGAAAACCTCCACACACCTATTGACTGCTTAGCACTGAGGTTCTCTGTTGCATGCCCATGACCCTAAAAGTTTAATTGCTTAGTTATTCGGAACACTCATGCAACAGAGACCCTGCAGGTTTGCCAACTGCCTCACCTGGGATGCTCCACACCACCAAAGTCTACTTACAGTCTTCAAAACGTATTCTCTGATTGGCTTTGATTCTCTTCAGCCTTGTACTTCAGTCATTTTGGATTACTGGGGACTTGCAGTGAGGTGATTTGAAAGGTATAGCTAA
Source organism: Hirundo rustica (assembly GCF_015227805.2). Taxonomy (NCBI): domain Eukaryota; kingdom Metazoa; phylum Chordata; class Aves; order Passeriformes; family Hirundinidae; genus Hirundo; species Hirundo rustica. The sequence continues at coordinate 121,306,071 of NC_053450.1, forward strand.
GGTAACACCATGCTTTTACACTATCAATGAACATTTTGACTACAACCCCAACAACATTCTCATAAATCTTATTGCTACACAGAGTTGAAAGAACCTGAATACCTGTGTTATATGCAGACTAACATTATGATGTGCAGACTGAAAAGAGAGAACAGCTTCAAACAACCCCACTGCCGGAGGTAAAAAAGGCAGAGGGAGGCTCCTCTTGCACCAAAGCAGCTTTGAAGCTGGCAGCATTAGTGGCAGGTCTAGACTAGCATCAAGCCCATAAAGTAAACAAAAAACATGTAGGTAAAATTTGGGATTTTCAGCCTTACAGCGCCTCTTAAAACAAATATTTCTGTTGATACGCTTTTTCCATGGCTTTCGGAATCATATCTCCTATTAAAAATGCTCATGCGTAACATAAGCAAAAAAATATACAAAGTGTTTTACATATATAGCAATTAATAACTCTGGGTTTGTTATTTCACAACGCTCCACACATCTGATTTCTTAAAGTCATCTAGTCATGTTTTGCTTCCTTATAATAGACATTAGAACAAATTATAGACTTAAAAGCAAGTGATAGTTGGGACATGGGATTGAAGTCAATCTATTACTAAAAGTGTTGTCCTGACTGCACTGCAAAGAGGGTGGGAAACAAAAACTTCTCCTCTCCAGTTAATACCATACGAAGGGGTAAACCAGAATTGAAATGACCTCGTTTCAGTGTATTATTATGATATAGATTACAGAGATTTTTAAATTTGCAAACACAAATGAAGCATTTATTTCCATTTTTTATGTCCAATAAAGAAAATTACTTAGTACATGGGGATTTGTCATGATCTTGGCATCTTGTGCAAGAGACCCATGGTAGTTATACTGTTGTGGCTTCTCATACTACCCCAAAATAGTAAGCAGGTCCCTCAGTAAATCACTCCTGAGCACAGGATGAAGCCATGCCAAACTGGCATGGTTCTGAGTCAGGTTTTTGAATCTCGAATGCTTGATTAAGCTGAGGCTTCTGCTCAGAGATGGGAAACCACTGATTTCTTTCTGCTCAGTTTTAAAGTGCCACAGTACACATGAAGTATACTTTAAGCAGCTTGTACAGTATGAAATACACAATGAATTCCAAATTATTTTTAAAAAGTTCCATTTTAAGCTTGCATTAATAGCCTCTCCTTGATTAAAATTTTGTTAATATTGAAGTTGATTATACCAGGCTCATTCCTTAAGGCATTTGTCTGAACTTACGGAATAAATATATTTAACATAAAAATCACTTTCTACAGCATGCAAATGTATGTTATTGTATAAAACATTCAGGTCTTCTTTCATTCAAAGGAAGACAGAGTCTAACACACCCAGCTCTAACAGCTTGTCTGAAGACAACCTTCAGAACAGACTTTTCTGTTTTGAAATGCAACACTCCTTGTTGCAGAAACTCTGTCTGCTTTATACCTTTTGCCATTTCCCAGTGTTACCCACCACTCTATCAATTATGTTCAAAAAGCTGGGGACACTTTCTGTTTCTTCCCTTGCCCAAGCTGTGTCCATACACTGCTACTTCTCCACACCTCTAGGGTTGCCTCCTAGAATAAGACAAAAAATGTTCTTCAAATCCCACCAGCTCTGGATTGCTGATCTATTCAACAAGAGGTCAGCAATGTTGTCTGTAGGTCTAACTAGATCATATGAGGGAAGGCTGCATAAACACAATGATTTCTGAAGTGTCCTGGGGTCTCCCCAGGACATGCTCTGGATGGACAATCCTAACAACTTGTCTTGGACAGTCCTCTAACAGTATTTAAACTTGCTATTGGATAAACGTTCTCAGAAATCACTGTATTTTTTCGTACATGAAGTTACCTAGTTACATTAAGCCCAACTAAGATCCTTCCCAAGAGCAAATTTGCCAAGAAATGCTAAGTCCAAAACCTAAATACCATCCATGTGAACTAGACAGGTTGCCTTAGCCAGCAGCTCGCTAACCTCATTCTAATCCTGAGGATGCCAATGATGACTGCAGCTTTCCACAGACCTTTAGTGTTTTCTCTCAGTGGAAATCTGATTCAATGTTTTATGTACTTGGTCTGTAATAAGATCTGTGCAAAATGGTTCTGATGTATATTCCTTGCACTCCCAAACCTCCTACTGCCACTCACAGTCATGCCTGGAGCACAGGCAACACAGGAGCAGTATCTGAACAGTATCTTAACACAAAATCCTGTCTTCCATGGGGAAATAATGCACAGCTTGTGCATGTGAGGAGAAACCTCAAAATATTCCTTGATTTCAGTCTCATTTTTGAAAAGCCTGAAGCATTTGGTAAATAAACTCTTTCTTCAGCTGTTGAATTATGATTCTGAAGCCACACTGTGCCGTTCGTTCCCAGCTGCTTTTGCTGAGCAGAAGGCAAATGGGAACCAGAAACTGCATGAAAAGCGTATCTTTAAAAATGGTGTCTTAACATCCTTAAGCTTCACCATCACTTCCACCAACAAAAGTATTCTGTGCTACACAGGACATAGACTGAGCAAGATTTTCTGAAGTGGTAAATGGCAGCTTGTGGGATGAGGTTCCTAGTCCCAGCTCGAACATTACAGGCAGTATGTCAATAACACATCAGACTATAAACATGGTTAGTCAAGAAAAGAGACGTGCATGTAAAAATATTTATAAACAAATCTAGAATACCACACCTTCCAAGTTCTGTTTTTTCTGTGAAACATTTAATCATTACCCATTTACAAAACAGGATATGAACAGCTTAGGAGGGGAGTGAAAGCGTGCGGGGCTGCACATGACCATTTCCTGTCGGGCTTCACCAGCTACTTCTGTGACCTGTGCTAATCAACAATCAGAGATAGGAAATGCCTTTCAGAAGTGTTCCACTACAGAGAATTCAAGGCAGACTTTTAATACAAAACCCACAGCAAAGGTATTTATCCTGGATTCCAATATTTTGTGAGGGTCCTCAATATCACTAAAAATGTATGCTTTTCTCCTACATGAGATTTATAGTTTTATAGAATTTCTATACTTGTTGAAGTCTTCATAAAAATTATGAATTTTTAACACTTGGCTCCTTTGTATGTAGAAAAGATTTTAATCTGATAATTAAATTTCAGTAAACTGAGTATGTTTCTGAAGATTCTTTTCATTATGGAGGATTTTCCCTTCAAAATTTAATTTGTAATTTGCATTGGACCATTACCACTGTATGTACTATTACTACTATATTATAGTAATAGTACATAAAGTGGTAATGGTCCAATTCAAGTAGGAGACATATATATGCAGTACACATTCTAATCCATGCTTTCAAATTTGATTTGAAAGCTTTCTCTTTTTTTACCAAGAAAGAAAAAGCAAACATCCCAGGAAGTGCCAAGGTATTCCATGTAGCATTTTTTCTCTTGGATAAGATGCTATTTTCTTTTTTATTTTTTTAGCTTCTTTTTCAATTCCATCTGTGTTATAACAAACTTCAGAACATAAACTAAAACACCAACATTTTTTATCAACAGTCTTGCAAAACAAAGACGACTAACATCTGAAAGGCATAGTTTCCCAGTTATTCTCTTCACTGCAGTCAGGTGCTACCTTCAAAATCTGTCACTAAATTCTACCAGCGCTGTGTGGGTCAATGCACTAAAGAAATCCAAAGAGGTAACTCAGCTTCCAAGCACCTACTCTGACTCAAACTGGTATCCCTCCGACAGTGCTACTTCAACCCCAACCCTTATGATTTTACATGTATACAGCCTAATGCTCCAACAGCTGCTCATGTGAACAATACAGTTAGTGGATTTGCATATTAAAAATATTGTTTTTCCAGAAAAACTCCTCTCATCTTCCTGACAATGAACAATGAACTCTATCCCACATTACCGAGTACTCACCTTCTCTCATCAACTTCCATTATGCATGAGAGCAGGGCCACTGAACTCCCTCTTGCAGCATGTTCCCTAAAAAATCAGAACTGGGAACAAGGAGACACACCAAACTTTCAGCTAAAGTACTTGAAGATTTTAAAGGCAAGGTAAGATACTGAAGACCTCCATATAGAAAAAGCCAGGATGGGCTTGGTATGCTTTGGAAATACACACCAGCCTCCTACCTATGATAAGTTTCTTCTATCAATCCATTTACTCTTTTCTGCTACTATCCAGGTGTTCAAAATTTCCCTTCTTGCCTGCCTGTTTTCTCCCTTTTCTATACTCTCTCTATTGGCCTTTTCTTCTACAAACAGTTATATCCATTCACAAGTAATTTCATTCTCCTAATGTTCAAACTCATATGTTCATCTTTCACCTTTCCATACCCCTAGGTCTAGGCCAACTTTTTCCCTTAAATTCCCCTGAAAGCTGGTGAGTATATTGGCTCAATGCTGCTGCTGGAAAGAAGCTAAGAGAAACTGAGTAGCAAAATTACCTAAGTTTGAGCATTCCCAAAAATACTGTGCTCGTTAAGATCCAAGTAATGCAAAGGTAAATGCACAAATTCCTTAGCTTGCATAAACAGCAGGAAGAGTGCATGAACATTAACATATAAAACAGGTATCCACGAACTGCTACAGTTTATAACCTGAAATTACAGTCAGAAGAACGAAAAATACCTGGGACATGATGAAAAACTGCACAAAATTCAGTGAATTCCACCTGGAAAATGGGCCATAGTTCCATAACTTTTCTGCACTCTCAGTGTTTCTTCTGGTCAATTAATTACATTCCAAAACTCCAAGTTTTGGCTCACACATTTGCATATTCTTTGTACTTCAAAGGCTGACTTGCTTATTAGCATAACCTAGTTCCTGTTACTTGTATAAATAACTCTGAACAGGAGTCACATTGATCTAGCTGCACTTCATTTCTATTGTCTGTACTGGGAATTTCTCAGATTCAAGCTCATGGAAATTCTTGTTTGGCTTGGTATAATCAATTTTTGATTATGAGTTTCTACAGGGAAAAAAAAGTCTCTCATTAATAGAAGAAATTAATTTTGTTTGGGAAGTTACAGATGTTTGCGGGCTTAGTGGTAGGCAGTAAAAAGCTGATGTCAAAACAAATGAACTGAGATACAACGAATATGTACAACATATTAAATACAAAGACTAGAAGACAGAACTTGATTTGATTTTCAAATACTTTGGAAGAAAGAATTCATAGACATGGGGATTTCTCTAAAAAGAGCTTGATTTTAACAGAGTTCACTTAATGCATTTGAAAAAGTATCAGAAAGTTTACTTCATTTAAGAAGATTTTTCTTCCAAGTAGAATAAAACTGTTAAAGCATAATCTGTGATACACAGGTCAAGTAAGGTGCATACACAGGCTTGCTCAGTTCTAATCTGTGGAAAAACCCAGGGCCCCACAGCTAAACTTCAGGTAAGTATTAGGCCACTGAGAAGTTGCTGAATCAGACCATTTATGCTTGAGCATGTCCAGAGGAGGGCAACGAGGGTGGTGAGGGACTTGAAGCACAAGCCGTATGAAGAAGGACTGAGAGAACTGGGGTTGTTTAGCCTGGAGAAAAGGAGACTCAGACGTGACCTTATCACTCTCTACAACTTCCTGAAGGGTGGCTGTAGTCAGCTGGGGGTTGGTCTCTTTCTTCAGGCAACAACAGACAGAAGTAGAGGACACAGTCTCAAGCTGCGACAAGGGAGATATAGGCTGGATATTAGGAAAAAGTTTTTCACTGAAAGAGTGATAAAGTACTGGAATGATCTGCCCGGGGAGGTGGTGGAGTCACCATCCCTAGATGTGTTTAAAAAAAGACTGGATGTGGCACTTGGTGTCATGGTCTAGTTGAGGTATTAGAGATGGGTTGGACTCGAGCTTGAAGGTCTCTTCCAACCTAAAAATTCTGTGATTCTGTGATTCTGTGATTTAAAATGTACTTTTTAAAAACACAGTGAGGATTTCATCAAGATTTTTCCTCCTCAATCTCTTCCTTGCTTGGCAAGGAACGTTTCCTCCGAGAAACTGAAGTTGTGTTTTATTTCTGAAAGAGCAGGTACTAAAAGTTTTCTGCTGGCATCACCACATCCTGCCACTTACCACAATAGCACTTTAAAAGGAGATTTAACATCCTCCTGCAGGATGACCAGAACACCTCATTCTGGCTAGCAGGACAGAAAAGAAGGTAGAATACTTTCTCTTGGGGTTTGCAGGATAAAATTAATTTTCTGGGGTTTTGTTTTTTCTTTCTGACAATGCATTTACATACATTTCTGAATTTTTTCTAGAACCTCTCTGGAAATGTTGAGGCTTACTTGGAGTCACTGGTCAATGAGTTTGTGGACACTGCCTTTCTTTCACTGGAGAGCAGGAAGGATAGTGGACAGACATGACAGGGCCTATGCCATCTGCAACAGCTTCCTCAGCAACCCCATTTCCTCAGTGTATTCTGACCAGCTGTGGCCCCAGAAAGTCCATTTGGATGAGGGTGATCAACTCAACAAATCAGGGCATGTTCTCTCTTTGATAATGTAGCAGGCAAAGTCTGGGCAAAGCTTGGTGTTTTGAAAAGTGTGCTTTCAACTTTCTTCTAGCCAGAAAACAATGGACAATTACTCATTAATTTTAATACCTTATAACCTAGTTTGTATAAACCATATATCCCACGTCAAAACAAGAATGAGGAGGAAGTTCCAGTTTCTTCACAGCTTCTACTGAGCGTGCAGTCACCACCAGCATCGTTATGGAAATGACGCATCCTTTTGGAGATGCATTGACAAGCATCTCTTTGAACTGAAATCCAAACTCAAGATGAGTAATGGCAACATGCCCAATGTCTTTGTGTGCTAAGCCAGTAAATGAGCCCGTCATCCGTGCATTTTCTTCCGTGCCATAGTCCCTGGCGCCCTGGCTTAAAAGGGATTTATCACTCATCAGTTGAGAAGATATATTGAGGAGGAAAAAGGAGTAAACTTCAAGTCTTCAGAAATTAGCATATACATTGCCCAAATGGCATCGCCTTTTCTGCTAATCCATTTATGGGTTTTAACAGGAAAAAAGCCTTGTTCAACATATAATTCCCTAAGTTTTTAATCACTACATGATTTTTTATATGCTAAACACTGTCTTCAGCATATGTATGTTCCTGGTACTCTAGAAGGAGAAATGGAAAATGATACTTGAAAAACAACAAAAGACTGAAGACCCAAATACAAGAAATAGCAGAAGTACTGATGGATGTAACTTTTTTATTCAGTTTGTGTTTTGTGATACATCAATTACCTTAAATGAGATTTTTTTCCAATCTTTTTTCCTATGGAAGGGCAAAACTGCTTTTAGAAAACTAAAGTGTGCGGTTCTTGACTTGACATTATTTTGGAAACTTGCAAAAACATACCAAGGGGATAGACTGTTTGCTCCTTGACTGGCTCACTGCTTACAGCAACATATGCAAACAGACCAGAAACTCAAATCACTCTTAAGATACAGGAATTCTTGTCATATTAATATTTCCTACATTGTAATTTAGTCATCACTGCCTGTTAGTCAACTTCTAATTTATTAAGTACGTGTTTATAAAAAGATTAATTCCATGAAAAATTCCCATCATAATGTTAATCTGTCAAAACAAGTAACATAGAAATAGCTGATATAGCTATCACATACTCATCAGAACTATCAGGGGGAAGATTGCATTCAGCTGCATTTTGAAGAGAAACACACTCCGGTCTTTACTATTACGCAGCCAGATGCTCAGGTTTCATTTAATGGAGTTAAGTGGAATAAATTTCTCAAAACATAGTTTTATAAATGCTGAACCAAGCATTCCAGAAAACACTGTATTTTCTAAGAAGTTAAGACTTGGCTTTTTCCCCCTCAAATAAAAAATGCCCAAGTCAGGGGTTTTTTTTTAAAATATATTTCATATAAAATAAACAGAACTTTATACTTGTAAACTGAGGTTTTAGTTCACAGGCTTTTTCAAAGTCTTTGTCCTGGATTGACCTATTTACACACCTAAATTAACAAAACTGAATTTGGATTTTTAATTTCTCCTGAAATTTCAACACTTCTTTCCTTCAAAAAATTGATCACAACATCAAAATGTTTGTTTCCCCCAGTAAACAGTAAAGCAGGTGCATTGCTCACACACCTCACAGATTTTGCAAATTAGAGTAAAGGTTTTCACAGCCTTCACTGAAATATATGTGAAAAAACAGTACTCTTTAAACTGTTAATTTTTACTGATGTTGAAATGATACCAGGCACTTATGATAAATTCTGTGAGGCTAGACCTTGCCTGGACAGAAGGTTTGGGTGCTGCTTGCTCCAGGCTCCTCCACTACCTCTGCTGCACACCAAGGTCCTGGAAATCCCTCCAGTCCCTGCTGCCCCTTTGTCATAGAGGTTTTGGCTAAATATACCCACAGGCATTTATCCACCCTTCAAACACTTCCTCTTCAGATCAGTGCTTCACAGTGCACAAGGAAATGCTTCCAGTTACATCCTGCCCCTCTATGAACTTGACTAGCCTTTACCACTCCAAGCCCCTTCCAACATAAAAAGAAACAATAGGAGCAAGCTCCCTCTCTCTAAACAGCCATTTGCCTTAGATTTAAGTAATAATTTACCTTATTCCTTAAACCCAAATGTAAAATTAGAATTAGATAGACTCATTTGAACATTACATTTCACCTACATATCCTGTGTACTGCATTTGCTTGCTCTATGTTTAGGTCTGCCTTTTCCAGGCATATTTTCCACCACAAGGGTGTTCTTACCGACCCTTCTGAATAAATCCTTTATGTAAAATGTGAAGCATGATTTTTAGAGCCCCACTTGCTCCAGATTTATAGACCATAGTTCATTTATCCTGCAGCAGATGAGGCTTTTATTTCAGATCTCCCATCCCTTGCTTGACTTTCTTTGAGATTCTCATTATCCCTAGTGGCTGGCTGTTGTTTCTCTGAATGACAACAAATTGCTTTCTTCATGCAGGCCTGGACCTTCTCCTGCTGGATAAATGACATTTGTCACCAGCTGTGACAAACACAACAGCATGTCACAACAGTTTACAGCAAGGCCAGCCAGGCTTTAACACTACATTGAAACAGGGTTTCAATGGATGTCTCAACTCCAGAAAAGCAGTGCAACTCACATCTGGAATCTGTGCTTCAAGGCTGGAAGGCAGGAAAAGAGACCAAATCAGGCAAGCTCGGGAACTCAGAAGATATCTCAGCTTGAACAGGCACTAATAAAGGGTCACAAAAACTGAAAGTATCACCTTAGAAGTTTTCAAAGATATTCCTCTACAGCTCTGTTTATAAAAGGGACACATCAGACATGAAAGAGACTTGCTCACATTACAGAATACATTGCATCATGCTAAAATAACCCCAGTGCAGCTGGAAAATTTCTTCATGGAGAATGACCCAATTATAGGAAAGAAATTTAAACACTAGCTTTCCCTCCTATGCTCAAATGCCGATTATGCTTATATATCTCAAAGTTAACAGATAAATTCAAAGACATGTAAATTTCCCACCCCAACAAACATTCAACAACTGAAATGGCATCAACAGAACAGCTTTTTATGTTCTTTACTTTGAATTTTCGATTGCTAGGATGCGTGCAAAATTTGGCACACAAAGCTACGTAATAAGCTTATCTCTACAAAAATGCAGTCCTCTTAACTTGAGCTCTTGGATGAATAGTTTTGAAATGAGACATGGCACTCCATGGCAGTACTCTGCAAAATAGTTGACAGAACACAGGCACCTCCTGAACATACCTTCCCATCCCCTGTCCTGCTGCACCATCCCAGCTGACCCAATAACCTCAAAGTCAGGGACTGGCTTATCTATATAAGATTTTGAGTCAAAGTGCTCAAGAAATGTCACTTTTCAATCACCCATCATGCAGTGTCATCTGCCAGGGCCTCCTGGCAGCAGGCAGAAAAGGCCTTGTCTAGAGTCCATTTTGCACCAGACGAGTCCACAATCCCCAAAAACCTTGAAGGATTCACATCTTCCTAAGGACAAGTTCTGCTAAAGTGCTCTGAAGGTGTTCGATCTTGCTGCTTTTAAATCATGGGAAAATGTAGACATTTTTGTGGCTCTAGGAACGATGATATTGGCTTTTAATACTCAAATGACTGCTGGCCGGCTAACAGGATGTATCTCATTGAGAAATGTGAAGTTTGTTTCTATGTGAAGTTTGCGTGCTTCCATTCAGTCCCTGAGCTCAGAAGGCGCAGATGTCAAAGGCATAGATCCTTCTGGCATTGCTGGCTTCCCCTACACCATTTCCACTGAAGATTCACTCAATGCCTCCATAAGCCAAAACTTCAGCACAAAAGAAGCAGTTTGGATGCTTTCTAGAGTGGACAAGAAAGCATTTCAGAAACATACAGATACTTATCATACTAAATGCATATATTGAGTAATAGTGCCAAGAATCCTAAAGTCCTTAAGATGCCAGAGCTCAATGAAGCTGAATGCTGTGGTCCCAATTAGTAAAATACTTATGCACAAGCTTTGTATTAAGCACCAGTGTAATCCAATGAAGTTTATGAAAAGCATTCTGCCTCAAACAAGCAAAACTTGTGTTGAATACAATGGGAGTTCTGTTTATGCAAGGTGGACCTTAAACAAAAATTCAGTATGTGAGAAAGTAATACTGGGGTTGAATGACTAATCTCTCTTACTCACAAAAACCTTATTTGCCTTCTTAGAGAATTCTGTTCTACTTTTTAAGGTGTTTTTAGTCTGATGGATATAATAAACTTAATACTCCATCCATAAGGTTTTGGGACGTGAGATGCGGAGCATTTAATTCTATTATGGTTTTATCAAAAAAAGCTCTTTTCATTCAGTTAAGGATCAGAAAGAAAGCACTTCTAATCCAATGACTCTTCTAATTTTAGTAATGGAGACCTAATTTAATTTTAGACATGTAGATAAAAGGATACTAAAAATGAGACATATCAATGAAGGTGTTGTTACAAGTACTGTAAACAATTGCCTGTTTTATTGTCTTAAAGCCCTGTGAGAAACTGTCTTCACTGAAACTGGTTCCTTCAAGAGCATGCAAATAAAGTAAAATACAATAAGCTTCATGGAGACATACTAATGATCAAAACTCATGTTCATAGTTCCAAAGAATGTCAGGACCAGCTACCTCGTTTATATGAAATCTTTAAAAGGAAGAGGAAAACAGTAGTGCTGTCCATAAAATTTTAGTGCCCATTTCCTTTTTCTATATATCGTACTTGTAAGAAACCACCTCCACCTGCCACTGCCATTCCCAAGCCAAGAGAATTTTTGGTACAGATTGGATTCCCACACACAAATGCACAGAGGGCAGAGGGAGGCATAGCACTAAGCACCTGGTAATACATCACCCTGGTTGCTATGCCTCTTGTGTTCATCAAACATGTAAATGTGCTAAGAATGCACTAATTACTGCTTTCCTGAGATCATTTTCCCTGTTAATATCTCCAGTTTGCGCTGTGGCTACTAGTTGCTGCAGTCTCCAACTCAGTAGCAGCAGTAAAAGGTATCAGTAGTTTACCTGGGAATTTTCATGCTACTGATACCTTTTTTTTTTTTTTTTTTTTTTTTCATTTTTCAGCAAATTTGCACTATTTCACTGTCAAATGCAGCCTTTTTGGTACATTCAAAATATCCTAGCAAATTACTTACATCCTGCATTTAGACATTCTGTATCCTAAAGATTAAGTTAACTAAGCACTCTCAGGACCCAGCCAATTTCTAATTATGGTAAACCCAGTAACTTGTCAACAGGAATTGGCTTTCCATGATTGAAATCAAGAAAACAGTTCTTATCAGAGCAGATAACACAGAATCTGGTCTATTTTCTAGCACAGCATCGCTCAAAGATAAAGCCAAAAGCAGGAAAACAGAATCTTGTCATGCAAGTAGAACAATATCCTACTAAACAGAACTATTTGAGAATTTTCATGTACTTCAGACGTAAGTATTTATATACATTACCTCAGAGGACTCATTTGAAGTAATAGATTTACTCTTAGAACTCATACAGCAGCAAACAAATCAAGTCTGTACCATGTACTGCAGAGCCAACCCAAGAATGAATTAAAATTCTTGCCTCTTAAGTATTTAGATTCTTTTGACAATCAGTAAGAAGGAAAGAAGCAACTGGTGATACAATATGTCACATTTGAACTTTTATACTCTGATATAAAATCATCTTCTTTCAGTATTTTTCAAATTTGCAGGAAAAAAACTTTCAGCTTCCCCTTAACTGCTGCTATTGAATGATTTTACATCATTTTGCAGGCCTGCATTTACTCAAGCTGACTCTCTGCATTCAATGGCGACTAATAAGGAAGGACTAATGAGCTTAATTCCCTCTTTCTTTTATGCTTTTAAACAAACAAAAGCCCATGCTTTCTTCCTTCTTTTGAACAGCAGAAAAGAAGGGGAGCACTGGCAGCTCAGGGCCAGGGTAAGGACAGATGAGAGACTGGCAGATGGAAACCTAATCCTTAGCAACCTTCTCCCACCCCAGCCCCCCCTCTCCTCCCCAGTTCCCCATCCCTCTCTCCTATTAAGACCTGCTGAAGCTGACAACTTGCCTCCAACATCTCCTTCCCTCCCATCCAAAAATGCGAGTCTGGGGCCTCAAAAGAGGACAGCGGAGGGAGAGCGCCCAGCTAGCAGAACACTGTGACTTCAAAGAGAACAGAGAGAGGAGAAAAGGCATCCTGGCAGGTGGGATGAAGGAAAAAGAGAAGGGCAGGAAAGGGAGGTAGCCATGGGTGCTTACTAATTTCTGAACAGACCAGAAGGTTAGTGATGAGACTTTGGGCGGAATAAGAGAGCAAAAATGCACTTAACACTAAAGTTGATCAAATTATTTGGAGATTGAAAACAAGTTGGTATAGAGTTATGAAATCAATTTTTTTCAGCAAGGTAATAACAGGTAAATGGTAGCAAAATATTCTCCAGTTCTATCAATCAAAACATGCTTTTCAAAATACATACTAACATCTATTAACCTTAATACCTTTAAATAATATTGTAAGAAATTTGTCAGGATCCTGAAATATACAGCTTTGGGGAAGAATAATTTCAGAAATTTCACCCCACCCAAACATCCCTTCAAATGGCCCTATTTTACATAGACATTTGTTAAATATACATAAAGAATAAAAGGAGGGAATAGCCCGAAAGAAAGTCCACTCCCCCTCTGTGGGCCATGGCTCCACTCTGCTTGCGTCTGTCAATACACCAGGCCTCATTTTCATCTAAAATTGGTGTCATGCTGCAAAATGTAGTCATTCACTTTGAGAACTGCAATTATTGCTGTGCTCACATGCAGCAAAGCACCATCTGGCCTGCTCACAATGCAGGCACAATGCAGGAAGAGAGAGCGCTGATGTAAATGGTTTTCTAGTAATACTGAATTCCTCCATAAAAAGCAAGTACAGTTGTATTTCAGTAATTACTCACAGAATCAAGCACTCTTAGATGTCAATGAATACTCAAACATTTTTGAATTAACCCTGCTATCATCTTCTGTTACATTTCTGTCAATATTTCAGGGACCTGAAGAATCACTGAATATTAGAATTTGTATCCATCTGGATGGATTTCCAACATTTCTGAAAAAATACAAGACTGACATTCCCCTAGGCATATTCAGGTATATTCCTATTTTTGAGTCAAAGCAACCTATGGATTTTTCAAACACACAAGAAAATAGTACCAACCCGTGTGGTCATTTCAGTAATAAATTACACAGCTATTAAGTGCTTACCATTTTTTACAACTGTTAGCATTTAAATATACATGATCTAATGCTCAAGCCAGCGTTTCAGCTATGCCTCTATGAACAGCAATAATACCATTTAAAATGAATAGTCTGCTATAGTCACAGAATGCATTACTGAGCATATAATGAATGAAACTGCTCACATGGATGGTGGTTCCTCCACTATCCTTCTCTCCCCTCCACTTTGGAAATGAATCAATAGCGATGTGATAACAGAGGCAAAGATACAATGAAAAGCATTAGTTTGGGCACAGACTTTGGTGATTTTGACACGAGTTCAGACACTGATCAAGCAACTGCTTTGGCAGCAAGAGCAACCCAAGTTGCAAGGAAAGGCAATAACTTCAAAAATTAGCTACATCAAGTTAGTAGAAATCTCACATAGTTATTTGTTCCAAAGACATCATTCCCTCTTACACTGAGATGTAGTAAAAATCACTGCTCTTGGCAAAGCCTGATGCCTTCTCAACCAGAACAAGGAGACAAATACTCTGTGGATTTTGGATTTTTCCCAGATCAAAATGTTGGAGTACTTGAGAATAAGGTTTCAGTTTGGAGCCAAAACTGATTATAATGCTTAGCAGAAAGCAAGTGGCAATTCACTTTCCAAGCTGCCACATTTCAACATTTTGTTATACGGAATTAAACTTGCAAATTTCAGCATGACTGTGCAGTAGAAGTGAAAAACAAAATGATAAGGACTACCAACCACAGAAAATTTGTGTTCAAACTCAGATTCAGCTCACTTAGCCCAAGCCATCTGATGCTGTTGGAAAATCATCGAATCCAACTCTTAAAAGAAATGACTATTGTCTTTTACCAAGTGATGAACCCTCATGTCAAATACCAGGGACCACAGATAAGACCCCAGCTGTTAAAAAGCTGGAGCTCAAGGTTTCAGGGGAGCAGAGAAAGGAGGGAGGAACCCAGGGAGTTCTGTCTGTGCCAGCCTTTCTTTGTCCATAGAGAAAACCCAGTTAATGACTGTTAAATCACAATACATGCCAAGGTGCTCAAAAAGATCTCATTTGATAGAGGAAAGAAGGCAGCATTAAACTGAGAACAAGTACAACAAGGAATGGACTGGGGAAATGAATAGGAAATTTAAAAAGATAGCACATTATTTGTTCCCAGAAGTACAGCATAAGATGTTGGATACAGCAGGCATGTCCACCATTGTTCACATGATGTCTTTGTTAAGAATGTAATTCAAGTTTTTGTGTAGGATACAATATATCACCAGAACAGATAAATTAATTTTGCATCAGCCAACTGAATTGTCTGCAACTGGAAGTAATATAAAAACTAAGCTTGTACAGATTGCTTCCAAGTACTTCAACAAATATTTACACATTTTAGAATGCATCTATTAAGTTCATGAAAAGAGACTGAAGGCCAGTAAAGTTTAAAAGGCCATTTAAAAATATTAAGAAGGCCATTTAAAAATATTAAGGAAATAGTACTTTTGGAAAAATGGTAATACATCTGCTACACGTCAGTGCATAATAGTGACAGGGAAGAGCTGCTTGTGTTTTGCAGCAAGAAGGCAGCCAGTGCATGCAGTCCAAAGGATGATTTACAAGTGTGCTCTTTTATAACCATAAAAGGAGGAGAGGAAATCTAATGGTCAGAAATAGAATCACTGTAAATTAAGTAGGGGGGGGGAAAATGCTAGAGAAGCACACGATAAATTAAATGGTAAGTAAAAAGATGGGCAAGTAAAAACAAAGAATGAAGGATCAACATGACACACAGGGATATCGTGCAAAAGGATGGTGTCAGGCATGAACTGACTGCTGAGGTCAAGGAACCCCAAATTCCTGTCCTGGCACTAGCTGACTCGCTTTGAAGGGAGGGAAGTTATTTCTCTCTATATTGCTCTGCAAATCAAAGGCAATGATACCTGCCCACCTACCTATCTCTTGGACATGGCAACAGAGAATCCATCAGTGTCCTGGCAGTACTTCCAAAGCTGCATGTGAAATCCTGACCCTGCTCAAGCCTGTGAGATTTTTTTAATGCTGACTTCAACAGTGCCAGGATTTTTATCTACAATTTGCTATCAAAAATGTTGGCTGTTATTATTTAAAAGGATTTTGAAGCCTTAATTCTTAGCTACTTCATGAATCAGAATTGCTCAGTCCATGGGTCAGGAAACAAATGGATGTGGAAATCCCACTCCCTCCTTCCTGACTTGCCTGTTGCTGCTGTGAGCAAAGAGTCAGGATTTGACCTGAACTGACAGTTTTGCTTTCTGTGTTAACAGAGAAGCACACGGTTCATTGTTACACAGCTAAGATGGATCCTAATGTTAGCACTAATAGAAGGTTTTCAGACATAAAAAGTTGCCATTTCTATGTTGAAAATTTTTCCTAAAACAGCTATTCTTCAATATCTGCCCCAGAGAACTCATTAAAGATACATAAAGGAGAGGGAATTAAAAAAGAAAGAAAAGATCAACAAAAACTATTTCCTGCTATCATTATCCTTTTTATTAGACATTTCAAAATGCAAGAGAAGCTGTCAATATTAACATTAAAAATCTAAAAACAAACATTCAGAAAAACTGAAATTGCAGACAAAAGGCAAAGCAGTTTCCTATGCTAAACAATGCTGCAAAATAACACTGCTGGCACTGTAACTGGGAGATAACTTCATGCCAACATCATGGCTTCACCATATGTCAGCTAAGAAGACAGAAGTTGTTAGTGAAAACTTCCAGAGTTCTTTACAGAAACTAGGGGGAGGGGGAAGGAAGGAAAAATCCTAACATGCTTCTTTTTTTTTTTTTTTTTTTTTTTTTTTTAAATGAATAATAACTCTCTGGAATATATGGCATGGAATCACAGAAGTGTTTAGTTTGAAAAGGATTTCTAAGATAAAAGCCCAACCATTAACCTAGCACTGCATAGGTGACCACTAAACTATTCCCCGAAGTTTCACGTCTACACAGGTTTAAATACCTCCGAGGGTTGATGACTCCACCACTTCCTTGGACAGCCTGTTCCCAGGTTTGACAACCCTTTCAGTGAATGAACTTTCCTAACACAGAATCTAAACATCCCCTGCTGCAACTTGAGGCCAAGTTTCCTCTTGTCCTAGTACTTGTTCCTTGGGAAAAGAGACAGACAGCTTTCCTCCCTTAAAAGGATTGATCTCTCTGCTGTCTGATCAGACTTTGATCCTAACATCTCCAATGCTGCAAGTATCAAGGGCATCTCACCCAAAATTTGTGGAAATCCTGGTTCATTACAAAAGTGCTCCTCAAGACCAAAAGTAATTCTTATCACCAATTTGAACCTCAGTCTGAACCTGTGCTTGTCAGACATGCTACTCTTAACATCTGCAAGCAAGAAAAACTCAAGCAGAGAACTACCTCAGCCTTGCAGCAGTCACTGCAATGGAGTGCAAATGTTGTAGTACAGTGAAGCCAACCTCCCTTTGTATCCTTCTTAGCTTGGAAATTGAATGCTATTTTATTGAATGTGGATCTTACCATGGTCAAAGATTAATATTTTATAAATCACTCTTCGTGCTTGAAATGTATTTGAAAATAAGAATTAAGAGCTTAGAAATATACATAAAAATAATAACAAGGAGCTTCAGTAACAGCATTAATCATACAACCAAGAAGTAAAAGAAAAGCTTTGCTGTGGGGGAAGAAGGCATCAGCTCACACATTAGCACAAGCCACTGAGGTCTGTTTTCATGTGTCCCTGTTACAATCAAATGGTTATGCAGTCCCTTCCCACCCTGACATCAAGATGCTATTTGCTGTGTTTCAATTTTTACAAATTTATGTTCTGTTACTTCAAGATGCTCCAGCTAAAAGCATGTCTAGACAGAAAAATGTGGCAGATTCTACCTCTGCTGTTTAAGCCCATGCATTTTCAAATCTTAAAATGCAACCACTGTGTGAAAGACTTTGATGATAATCACAGCTGCTCAAGAAACATCTGGAGTGAGAAGTGCCAAGCCTGTGCCTTCGTTTGAAGGTGACAGTAATGCTTTCCTTCGACTGCACTGGGCTGATCTCCTGTGCAAACTCCACGTGCTGCCTGCAGTCACCTTTTAGAGAAAGTCCATAAACCAGCATAGTGGATTGTTCGATTCATGACTAATTTTACACCAGCAGTGGCAATGACTTCACCCTCAGTGCTAAGCTCCCCTTTGGGGTGCTCACAGCTCCCTCCCTTACAAACTCCTCTGCAGCAGCAGATGCTCTCTAACTTCCACTGCTGACCTGTTGACCTTGCCCTGTGCTGGAAGGCTGTGGCAGCACTTAACCCCCAAATTTTTCTTCTTGTGTATTTGAGGCAGTGAAGAGCCTTAATTCCCTGACTGATTAAACACCTTCCATGAACATAAGGTATCAGCATCATCAATCAAACCAGCTGGTAGTGTTTCACCTGGCCGAAAACTGGCATTCTTGTGGAAATGAATGGATGGACTTAACAACAAATCACTTTTCAAACAGATACAAGTGAAAGTTATTTTGAATTATGGATACTTTAATACAGATCTATCTAAAAATATTAATTACTTATTATTGTTAAGGTAAGCTTCAAGATGAAAGGGATGACAAGATGACTCGACATGACAGGAAGGTGAACTTTCTCAGTGTTTTAATTAATCACAAAGTTTATTAATACTGACTTTGTTTCATTCACAAACATCAAACTCTAACAAATACATTTTCCCCTTTTTTAATGTAAGTAACTAATCAGACTCAAAGCAACCACATTCAGTCACTCACACAGACACAGCAAATCAGCTTTCATATTTCTAGAAAGTTTAGCTTCGACTTAGTTCCAAAATGACAGTTCCTGTTTTAACACAGGCAAGAAAACATACTGTAATTCATCACTCAATTACTATTCAACTTAACAGAGTGAAAAATCTAAAAGATACTATGTTCTAGGAGTTTTATGTGGCTGTGAGACTCAAAAGACAGGGACAACTCAAATACTTTAACATCACTGACAGTGTTAGAGAGCAGAACTCCACTGGGGATGTTAGTCTGGAGACAGACAGGTAGACAACCCCTGATGGGTTGCACACATTTCCTGACGAGTAAGCGTGCGTACAGCTAGAGAATAACAAAACAATGAGGTGACTTTTGGCCAACCAAGCCCAAAAATACAGAGGGTACTTCAAGAGGCAGCTTACAGATTTAGGAGGAGGTGGAAGAAATTAGGGAGGGCTGCAGGGAGATGGATAGAGGAGGAAATATGAGCACATGTGTGGGGAAGGCAGATAGGGACAATGCCTGGAGCGTTACAGCTGAGGCATCACACAGCATCTAACTGGGATCTGTTCTCATGGTAGCGGGTAGCTTAGAGAACTCGGGATAAAGAGGGCTAAGACGCTCAACTATTCACAGAATTCCTTATTTTAGTCCCCATTCCTCAAGCTGTCCACTATAAACTCCCCAGAAATTGCTGTTAGGAACAAAGCGTTCCATTCCAAACCAAACCCTAGGCATATGTTAACCCAGACAATAACCAAACACTGTAAGAATAACTGGATGAAGCACACAATTGAATCACCTAACAGAAACAAAATTATCACAGGCTTTATCCCCATGATCATGAATATCGCACAGCCTTTAGCTGACCAACTGACATGATGTCACTTCATTTTGACGATGCAGTCAGCTCTACGCAGCTGATCCATGTACTGTGTGGGGACCTGCTGATAGAAATGATGTTCTGCAAAGCAGAAATGTGTAGCCATATGGAGCTCATTGCAAGAATGAGCCTCTCTTTACGCTCCTGGTTGAATTTCTCACATATCCTCATTATCTGTTATTGAGCATTTGTAGGGATCTAATATTCTGAACCATGAAACCAATTCCACTTTACTGTTCTCCAAAGCATTTCTACTCCACCAAAGATATTTTAGAGACCTAAGTGTAAGTGGCATTTACTCCCTGTTGAAAAGATTTGAAAGTTTTATGTTTTTCCAACTATTTTTTCTCCAGTTTAAACTAATATCTATGTTTTCTCTGAAATTCCCTATAGCTATTTGATTTATAATGAGTTGTTTCTCAAGATTCAATGGGACCAAAGTGTTTCATGTGAATAAAGATTTTATGTTCTTTATTTTACTATCATGTCACTTAAGACCATCAAGCACCTGAAAAGTCAAACTTATCAGGTTACTGACAGGTTTGTAGAATGTGTTCAAGTTAGAGGAATATGTTCCCTAAAATGACACAGTCTGATAATCTCTCTGCTCTTAAAGTAATCTAAGTCTCAGTTGCAATATAGTTCATATATGAAAGAAGTTATTCATTCAGCATTTAAAAGCTGCAGCTGAAAAACAATCCCATGGTAAAATATGCCCCCAGTAAATGTTATTTATCTAAAGCTGCTCAAGAGACAGTTTGGGTTAAAAAAAAGAAAGCAACCCTGCAACAATTAATAATTAACCAGCTTCTAGTAACAGCTTTATTGAATTCAAAAGCAAAACTGTCAGCTGCACAGAAATTCACAATATTTTTATCAGCCAGGTAGTATGAAATATTGAACCTGAAAATTGGCACTGTTTCTCCAGGCAGAAAAGTTTTCTTGGCAGTAGCCCAAGTTAATACAATAGGTCAGAGAAAATCATCTTTTCCAGTCTACAGTTTCAAAGGAACAGGGAAAAAATACAGAAGAAAGCCTGCATCCTTAGGAAAAAAAACCCCACCCACCCAAACAAAAAACAAGCGTTTTCAGGAGGACAGCAAAACAGGACTCTAAAATGTTCATGCATGAGTTCACTCCTCCCTCCTTTTCTTTTTTTCTTTTTAATCCTTTGGTGGTACAGGACTATTGCCACCTCTGTTTAATAAGCACATTTCATTTAGACAACTTTCTTGAGTTCCAGCTCACCCACCTAATAAAACACACTGTGTTTCAGAGGTGGGGTAATATTCTAAGCACAAACTGGGTGATTTTATGTTTTGCAAAGTAACATTACATCATATAGTTGATAATTACGTTTTAATATTGATGCTGACAGTAGCCCATGAAAATGTGCACCTAGGCTCTCAACTTTGGAATTTTATGGTTTATCATAACTCACTAGTAGACACTCCTAAGCACCATTTTTGCTTTGTTTTCAATACAGGATATTGCTGGTTTAGTTTTGTTTTTTTTTTTCTCAGAAACCTCCCAGTATGGTCAGCTGTGCTGAAATTCAAAAAAATATTCACAGATGCTCTATTAAAACCTAAATAAGGCTCAGATACTAAGGAATTAGTAAAATCCACGTACAATTGATAAGGTTAATATTGTTTGTTACATGAAAGGAATGATACAGGCACTAAAAGGTTTTACAGTTCTGAATGAGGGGAGAAAGAGTGAGGGGCAAGACACAGAACTGAAGAGAAAGACCTGGGCACTTTGGAAAGCCTCTGCAAGCAAGGCTGTCAGAAGTTACCAGCGTGCCATGTAAAGTGTATGAAGAGAAAGCAAAAGCATATTTAAGGAGAGGAGACCACTGCTAAGCAAAGGCCATAATGAGATTTCTGCTCTTCACTGTCAGCCCTGTCACTCAAGCACTGGCGGCTGCCAGCTCACAGAAGGACAAGAGGAGTGCCAGCGCCACGAACGCATGGCAGCAGGAAGAGCAGAGACCAGGAGCAGGCAGCAGGCTGGGACACCACCTCTCTCGGGCACCATCAAGATGTTCAGCCTTGCTCAAGCTGCCTCCTGGATCTTCACACTGCGACCCCACTCCACACATCTTGTCCAGTGCTAGGGATTAGTCTGAGCGAGGTGAAAAGGACTGCTGTAACCAAGGTGAAAAAAGGCAGCAAGGGCTGAGAGGAGGGGAGCCACACAGAGAATGGCAGGTGCATTCAGAGGGAACATATTCCCTAAGGAGATGCCTCAGGGAAGGCAGAGGTGAGGACACATCATCCCAGTCAGATGGAAGCTTCTGGGGTGTTATTTCTGCTGCCACTGGAACAGACCTCCCTAGGCATTCACACGAATACATTTCAGTGTCAGCTTTTCCTTAATTAACATAGAGCCCCATCCCTTACAAGCATATTAAAAAAGTATCAATAAATTCCAAAAAAGCACCTGAAACCACGCACCCTACACCTCTTTGTGTCGTGGGGAAGCTGAAAGGTACTGTGACCAGCCAAGAAGAGATGCTTCTCAGAGAGCAATATTTCCAGGCTGCTCCATCTCTGCACATGCCTCACAGAGCTGAACTATTCTCCTGCAAGGTCTAAAAATAAATTTGCTTTCAGATAAAGCCCAATGTCGTAAATTTCAAACACACGGAGGAAGGTTCAGAAAGTCAGCATGGAAAAAATTATATTATCATAAAGAGAGCTCGCATTTGAAGTTTAAAGAAGAAAGTTCACAGAGCAAGTGCTTCTTGTCTGGAACAGGTCAGATCTAGATTAATGGCTGGGTAATGTGACAGCTCCTGAGTACACATATATGTGTCTGTAGTCTACCATCAAATTTAAACAAACTGCATCTTTCTGGTTTAAAGAAGAATGTCTGCTCCCTCTTTATCTTTTCTGACATTCTTTTACCTTCTTCTTTTAAAATATTTGCAAATCACTAATCCCTCTCAGTTTCTCTTGCCTTCAAGCAGCAGTGTTAGTGTGGTTTATGATGCAATCCAACTACCCACACACTTCTGACTCTCTAAAAAGCTTTTTCATCAAAAAACAATACCACAGCTAAGTGACAAGACTTTACTAAATTTGTGTGGTGTACATCAGTCCACACTTATTAAGGCTCTTCACTAACACTTACTGACTCCTCAGCTGGATTTATCCCAGTCAGATGTGACAAAGACATGCAGTTCTAGGGGAGAGCTCCAGATTCTTCCCGCAATAAAGTTTTCCCACTTTCGTTCCAAAAAATGTATGTCTAATTGTACAAGCAGTCTCGCTAAACCATCTGCATCCAAACTCCAAACTGCAGTAGCTCAAAACTGAGATCTCCCTTCCCAGACTCGGTACAAAGGCAGCTTGGCTGACCCTCAGGCAGCCACAGGTGCTGGAGCCGGCAGCATCACATCTGAAGAGACAGTTTCTGCTGGTTTAAAGCCTGATAAAAACAAACAAAACCCAGCTTTGACTGCCTAGATTCTACGCTTAGAATTACTCCTCTTGTCAAGAACGATTATCTGCTCCCCATCTATGATGAACAGACACACATGCTTACAGTCACACTCAGTTCTTACAGTCTGGACTTCTTTAATGGGTGTATAACTGTAGGTAGTGTTGATACACATACCAGGAAATTTTGACAGGAATGATAAAACCTTCAAAATCTGATTTTTAAGTCACCCTGGAGGATACATTAAATCTTGCTATGAGGAAACTAGCTAAATAGGGAAGCTAAGAGAATTGAACCTTCCCAGGTAATATGGTAAACAGGGATGCCATGCTGGAGGCTGAGTGCAAATACATGCAACATAGCACAGAAGGATTTGGGAAAATGGCAAGGCAAGCAAGAGTAGCTGAACAAGAGGGTATGAAAGGCTGTAAGAAGCAAACAAACATCCTTCTGAAAGCTGGAGTCATGTCCAAATGAAGGAAGTAGGAAGACTCATGACATACTGTTGACTAAATAAGTTTAAAAAAATAGTCAACCCAAAACGAAAGAAAACTTAAACCACAATTGGGTAAGTCAAAAGACAGTTTGCGAAACGACTATGAGAAGACACAAGAACTAACCACAGTCCCTTTTTCACATCTGAATGCAAAACCTGATGATCAAGGGATAAGAGCAGCACTTAGACCAGAAAATAAGTATTTTGAGCTCCGCATACACAGAACCCAGAACCAAGAGAAGCTGACATATCAGAGCGTTTGTTTATGAGGTACTGGTTGGATCACCCATTCTAAATGGAGATTTCAGTGGAAAAGGCTACAGAAAGAACATATAAACAACAACAATTTGCACATATCAGAACATACTATGAAAGCATTCTTAAAGAAGTCATGGATGAAACAGCACTGTGAGTAACTGCCTCTTTCAAAACCGCCTCAGAGTCAAAGGACTGCAAAATGGCTTACACCTTGAGCATTTTAGAAAGGGCCCCAAGAGAAAGCCAAAAAAAACTCCAGGTAGTCTCAGATTGATAGAAACTATTAAAAAGAACAGTACTGGCAGACACATGGTAATATATTAGGCAAGTCAACACAATTCTCATAAAAACATGCAAATACCACAAATGAAAAAGGAAAGCAAATACTAAGGAACCAAGAACACATCCTAACTTCACTGGAATAAACATAAAATGCATCCATCACATGATGACTATTTTAATTTCTGGTCCATTTTTATAAGATTACCTGAAGACAGGAAAAGAGCAATAAATGGGGATGGCCAGAGAGGTAGGCTTTTCCAAACAAGGATGGTCAAGTATCCTTTGACTCTTCAGGCTGGAAAGGGGTTGACTGTGGCATAATGATAAAGGGCTTTATGCTGCTTCAGATTTCACACATGTATAAAAATTAATTTTCACTGTTTATTCAAATAAAAGCAGTACAGTGTATGAAATAAAATTGGCCATACAAGTTCAAAAGCAACTGAAAAAGGCATCTTTTTGCATAACACGTTCAAAGTCTGGAGCTCTTCCTCACAGGATGTTCAAAGTTTACATGGGTCCACATAACAACTTACCAAATTGATGACATCAAATACAAGAATAAAAAATATATATACTAAACTTCAGACCCCAGCTTTTTGTCTCAGGAAGTTCCCAAGCCACAGATTTCTGGATGCCAGTGGAATATCCTGCAGGAGTCTACTCCACACGTTTTTCTTATCTTTACGCAGCACCGGCTGGTGGGCACAGGTGGAAGGAGGACACGAGGCTGTAGCTGAGCCTGTGGCCACTGCTGCAGCTCTTCCTACACAAACAAGCTCTAGTTGCTGTTCTGGCTGCTGTGCTATAGCCAGCTGCCCTGCCTAATATCCTGCAAAGGGACCCAGAACAGGGAAAATAGAGTGGAGACAAAGTCATCTTACAGGAGTTCTGTTTGTCCCCCTTCATACTTTTCTGGCTCACCTACCTTGTACACTTATTCTACTATTTCCAAAGGTAGGGAGGGCAAAGACCAGCACGAGAAAGACATTTTGCCAAAGTTCTGCAAAGGCTTGGAGATAGTCTCCTCGTACTTGTACCACTGTAAGGCCAATTTTTATCTTACTAAGCCTGTCCAAAGGAAATATACCCCTGACCATATAAACCCCACAGTAGCACTACAGATTCAGGCATTTAGTAGCAGATCAGGTCTGACTCCCTTTTGCACTGCCAGGAACTGAACACTGCTCTGTCAGGTCAGCTACTAGAAATTAACTTCTCATAGAACAGGCAGACTCTTTGATGTCCCCAAGGTTTGGTCCCTTAGGATTACAGATTATAAACACTTGTGTGTTTACTAGGCAGAAGGGCAGAGGTCTGGCTGGTTTTAGAGGAGCAGTGGGATGAAGACAGGCTGGCTTAAAATTTGGTTTGGTTTCAAGGTTTCAAATAATAACCTCAGCACTCCTTTTTTTCTCAGAACTCCAGAAATTTGGTCCAGGCCTGAAGGCGAGTTTCCCATTCTTTCTTAAGAGTTCCCTCAAAATGAGAGCTGGCATCTCCCATTACATGGATTGTGGGCTCCAATAAATCACAAGATACAGCAAACAGAGCTGACTACTAAGTCTTACCCATAAGATCATATTTCTTTAAGTTTGTCACAACCTGGCAGGTAATCAGGAAGAAAATGCCCTTGCTCCTGAGCTTATGAGAGCCCTAGATATACAAAAATTCCTGAAGTCACTCCTGCTTGACATCACACACAAACTTAGTATCTGCAAGCAAGATAAACATATTCATGGTGGGAAAAAATCTGTTAAAATAAAATATGCAAATGCTTTCAGGCTTGCGTGTCATTGATATTTTGGAAAGGTTTCGTGCGCCCACGATGTTTCTCCTTTCAAGGATGGTAGGGGACATATCCAAATCATTACCTCAGCAGCTGCTACTCCAAATGGCACTCCACAGCCCCAGAAATGAACAGCACCAACTTCTTTAAGTACATAGCAGTGAATAAATCTGTTCTGAAATGTTTACTCCGGAACAGTCTGATCATCAAGGGGGCGGAAAGTCAGTATCAGACTAAGTAACTGTTAGAACATAAATCCTGGATAAAACAATGTTCATGTCATTGACATTTCTTGCAGTTACTTAACTGGTTTAAGCGTAAGTCTACCTAACCCCAGGCCTAAGCATAGAAAAGCTTTACACCTGGGGGAAAACAGCACATATGAGAAAGGAGGAAAAAACAAAACCAAATAAACAAAACAAAACTAAATTTTACTGATTTAAAAACTGATGTAATAAAAATAATCAAAAATGTATAAGCCAAATTAGGACACACTATTACACAAAACCAAAACAAGGTAAAACATATGAATGGGGAAAAAATATGTCCTTTACATGAGGTAAAGTTCCCAATGAGGTCCAAGGAGGGATTGCAGTTCATTTGCTGATGAACAAAGAATGTTTCCTGGTGGATCTTCTATTTTTATTCTATTTAGACTTTAATTTTATTCATGATAGTCGCTAAGTGGTTCCATTTTTCTGTCTAATTTCTTCCCAGTTGTGAAACAGGTGCTGTGAAGATTAGTTAAGTATTTACAGAGTGATGAAAAAAAAAGAGTTTTTAAAGAAATCCTGCTGTTACCACGCTTTCAATCATATATTGTAGTATTTCCGGTAGTTTTGAAGTTAATATACTTCTTACAAACCCTAGACAGTGATGGAGTTTCCTTCCATAAAACACATCCCTTTCAGACAAATTTATGTACACCTATGCTTTCTAGATGCTTTGGACGCTTTCAATCAATACACTACTGCCAGGAGCCAGTGTGCCATTTTCTAAATCTGCTTAAGAGGTGGGACTGAAAGCCTTTTCCTGTAAAGTGAAAGTAAATTACACTACTCAATTACACTTACAATTATTTTATATTGAGTTTTTTCTTACTCAGTTTTTGAAAAGTCTATTTTCATAAGGTTATTATGCATATTGATTAAGTCAAATAAATTCTTTTTAAAAAAATCAACCTGAACCAGACTCTCCCTCATTTTCATCACTTAGGCATACTTGCCAATAACTGTGAATAACATAAATTTTAAATTACACTTTTCAGCAAATGTATTTATTACTGTCACATCTGAGCAAGAGGAAGCAATTGTAATACCAAGTGATGACACACACTCATCAAACCAAAAGAGATCAAAAGATCTAAAACAAACACAACACAGAAAAGGTTTTCCACGAGCCAAAGTTCTCTGCAGTGACTCTTTAGAGACAATGCACCTCCTTCTTCTCAGTTAACAGAATTAAAATAGAAATGGCTCGTGGGGGGCAGGGAGCAAATTCCTGCCATTTTCCTAAACATTCTCTTTCCTTTTAGTTTCTTAAACATACATACACATTTTCATGCATGTCTTTAGCAAAAGTGTGATGATTCTTCACTATTTTGACCTAATTTATGCATACCACCCTCATGCTCCTAGTATTTTTCAAGTTACAAGATTTTTGTTCTCCCAACAGGCATTTATTCTATATTTATACAGCTATCAACTTTTTCACCTGATTTCTGTATAATGTATTGTCAGCATAAGTGGTACAGTAGTAATTATAATATCCTGTTCAACAACATTCAGCAAAGTAGACCTCCAGCCCTGACTGCACCTCTCACATGTCTATGAACAATTCTAACTAATAATGACCTGTTTTGTTTAGCAAGGTTTTACTCTGAAATTAATCATCTTTACCTTTGTTTCATCCTTCTGCAGTTAAACCATCATGTGATCAGCTCCTGGGATAAACAACATAAAACTAAATAAAAAGAAAAAAAAAATCCTTGAAAATGGCAGGTTCAGTTTGAAATTTCTGATGCCAGGAATGCATTCTGTCTCTGAAAAAAGGGAGCAATGAGCTTCCAAGAATATATCCAGCAGAAAGGAAAATGAAAGATGAGAAGCTTAGTGTTACTCAACAAATGAGTATAATTAATGCTGCATTTCTACAGCTTTTAAGTCAATGATCTACATTACTGTAACACAACTGAACAATGTTCAGGAATAGCTGTTCCAGAATAACTATTCCATAATATTTCCATGTCTGAAAGTATATTTTGTTTCAGTGTAGCTCTTATGACCTTTTTTCAAAATAGCTTTCATGTGCAAACAAGCCCATATATAACCTGTGCACATTTGCCTTATTTTGTAGTGCTAGAGGAAATCACACACTATGTGCTGGTTTCTTAGGTTGGCAGTGCTTAAAGATTTACTGTTACATTAATCATTAAAAATAAGACACTTAACTCTGGTTTTGCACTTATACTTCATTTCTTCAGGTTTATTTTTAAAATCAATGGTATAAGGCAATTTAATGGATTTGGGAGGAGAGTTTCATGGGTTTTCTTTCTTGGAGCTTATTGAAGGAACTAATCCATCAATTCTGAAAGGAAATAAAACAACTGTTTAGCAGCGTGCAAAAGCACTACCAACCATGCTACCCAAGAGCATGCCCAGAAAAACCTCATGTATTCACAATACTTTTTCAAGTTGCAGGAGAAATCATTCAAAGTGCTATAGGGAAAGCCACCACAGTGCTCACTTCAGGCACCCTGTGGATGGCAATGCAGCTCTTGGAGAATTCCATAAAACCCTGAAACTTCATATCACAGAAATGCTACTGTATCACACGGGTACCTAAAACGCAACCGCAGCACAGGGTAATTCTTCACTTTGACAGTCACCTGTTGGTCCAGTTGGAGGAAAATGGGCTACAACCTCAGCTTTTGTGGCCAGGGACTGGTGCTATGCCGTAGAGCTCATCTGTTTGTGCATCCACTCAGAAACACCAGGTATGGCCTGAACCCAGCATTCAACATTTTGTATCAGGCTTTTTCTCTCCCATGCTTAGGTGTACTATCATCTACTACCAAAATGACCAGCAATTCTACATTAAAAACCATACATTCCCACCCTGGTAAATAACATGGGCTGATACAGTAACCTGCTTTGTAAAGAGAGTTCAGGATCCTGATTTTCTTTCTGTATAAATTTTTTTGGTTTTGGTTTTTTTTTTGTTGTTGTTGTTGTTGTTGTTTTTGGGTTTTTTTGTCTACATAACTTTGTGGATACTCACCAATATAACATTTACCTACCTCCATCCTCCATCTAACTTTATTTTTCAATGGTTACTGATTCAATGCTGGTTTTAGTGTCATAGTGGAACAGAAGAAAAAAGCATGCCGGTCAATCACTATTTCCATGGCTTAATACATCTTCCAGACTTAAATTTCATCTGTGACAGTCAGCTCTATTCATTATTTATAGTTATATCTAAACTTCAGCAAAATTTCCAACATACACCAATACATTAGAGACGAAGGAGCATGAGGAAGCTTAGAATTGAAATTTGTCTATCCATTTTTTATTAAGACATCAAAGGGTTCAATATTCTTTCAGTACATTTGTCAACATGAAACATTCTAACTACATGCTTCAGTTTGAAAATAAAACAAATAGAGAGCTATCACATCATGACACTAAAAGCTGTCCATCATCTTGGTTTGCCTGGCAGATCAGGAGTTATGGAGAGTATGCTCCCTCAAGAAGCAAGTGTTTATAGAAATTACATATAATTCAAGTCTTGTACATAATCCTTTGAAATTCATCACCAATGACTATATATATAGCTATATATAATATAAATCAATTGAATATTAAATAAGTTATGTACTTGGATGAGGGGAGTTTTACCAGATAGCTTATAATAATTTGTCCCATCATAACAGCAGATGCTCCTTTAATGGAAACTGCATAAAAATGTTCAGAAAAGCAGCTACCCCATCCAGTAGCTGCTGATTTACTAACTCAAAGTGGGAACAGAAGGAACCAAGCAGCTTGAAGGGTCAGGCCTTAACACCTTGTCTTCATAAAGGGTTTTTCATTAACAAACCAAACCTACAAATAATAAATTTAGCTTTATTACACTTCCGTGTATTACAAAAATTTGATTGCAACATTCAGGTTTTTTGTGGAGCCCTAAATCTTGGAGCTGTGAGGAATCTTATATGAAAATTTCTGTTCTAGCTCTTGAAAGTTCATTAATTGCTAGCCTTAATACTGGAATCAGAAAGAATGAAATGTGATCCAGCTGTAGCTGGATCATAAATCCAGATGGTTCATGTATTCACAAGGCAAAGGAGAAGAGGGAAAAAGCCTTTCAATCAAAAGAAGAAAGGGAGTTTGAGACAAATTTATATACTTTTCAATACAGCACATGATTAGTAAGGTTCTCCTGTCAGGTCTCCTTGTAACACAGGTGTGGGTTTTGGTTTTGTTTGTAACCTGCAAAACATAACGTCAGCATTCCGTATTTTAAACTCGCCCCCAATTTTTCCTCTCTTTTAAGAGCCCTTGGCTTTAGAACTCAGGAGCTAGAAGTAAAGGTGTGCTGATTCAGCAGCAGTAACTCTACCAGCCCGACAGATAAGAACGGCAACGACAGGTCAGATCAGCAGATTATCTCCCACAGTGACTATCAGTGGACACATAAGGAAGCGTTAAAGAATACAGCAGCTTTATAGCGCACATATTTCACCAGCTTCCCAGCTTACATACAGCTCAGGGACTGCAGGCAGAGCTGCTATCATTGTGCTTAACAGCAGCTGATGGATCGTTCTCCTGCGAAGTTATCTAAATGTGCTAACAGCCCAGGTCAGCCACCAGCATCTCTAATTTTCCATGCCAAAGAGGTCCACAGTTAATGTGTGTCTCTGTTCTAGGCATGCCTAACCCTCAACACCTGGGCAGGAGAGGATATGGTTTGCTGTTAAGTCATACATGCTTACACAAACTGTAACTGCTTAAAAATGGGACCTACGAGGACTGGCACTGTCTGTGCAGCCACAGCACTGTGGAATGTGTCAAAGTATTGCAGTACTACATGCACTGAAAGAAAACCCTAGTTCAGCCACACGAAAAGCACCACTCAAGTGGCTTTAACAGCAACCATACACACGCCTTGGAGAAGCTGAAAATTGAGAATTTTATGTGTCTCTCACAAAACTGAGGGTCTGGGTCTCTCACGGTCGCCCCACCCTTTCCTCTTTCCTTTGTGGCAAACTGATTTAGTTTATTGGGGAATTAAGGTGGAATCAGTGCAGCTTCACACAGTAGAAAAATGTGACAGCAGACATGCACGACTTTTGATGGCAAACTTAATGCTGAAAGTGCTAGGCTTCTTTTGCTTTTGACCACAGCGCACGTTCCCTGGCACATAGCACACTGCTAGCAGAGAACTACTTCTCCACGGAACTCGTGCCTGCCTTTGCAATCAATGGCTGTGCCCCATATACCTGTACATGACGTGTACTTGCCATTTTTCTTTCTTGCCACATTTAACCAATCAATCTGTTAAGCCAAGACAAATTTTTAGCAATTAAACATCTGCTCAACAACTGAGCCTCATTTACAAACGGAGGTCTTCACCTCTTCTAACATCCATTTTTCCTCCATGATGAAATAAAAAGTGCAACACCACAAACACACCACTTTATCTAAAAGCTACAGGTGATGTTTAGACAGCTAACAAGAAGATGAGAGAGAAGGAGAGGAATAGCTACATGACAAGCTTGTAAGAGGAAACTGAGAAATGTGACTTGACACCCAGGTCACAGCAGGTGACACGTGATTTACTGATGATAAGAAAGTGCCCACCTAGTACTTTCTACACTGTCAGTAATAGCACCACACTGGAAACACCTTGTCTCGTGGAACTGGACTGCCTGATAAATATATCCTCAGAAGAGATGTTTTATTTACTGAACTGATTCTTTTGCGATGACCTTGTTCAATAATATCAGAAGCAAGGTGTGTGATACTTGTGTGTATTCCTCTGAATTTTAAAAACCCTTTAATCTCTCCTTACCTTACCAAATACATCAGCCTGCACTGTGTCAAGTTTCACGGGCAAACTCTGAAGTGTGTTAACGTTATGAGAGCACTATTGCAACATCAGTTTCCTTCTGCAGGGATACACTCACCCTCCAGCCCTGGGATGTGGAGTGTTGCTGAGTAAAAAAGGGTGATGAAACAACTATTGCTGAATTCTGCATGATTCATAGTTGGTAATAACCATCTCCAAATGCAAAATTCAAATTTACATTCTCAAAGGTCAGAAAAAGACAGCAGAATAGGTCATTATTCACAGCAGTTAAAACTATACATTTACACTAGATACTGTATAATTCTTAGACAAACTGTGACTACACCTGTAAAAAATGTGATATATATAGAAGTACAGATTTATAGCTTCTTGTATAAATCCTCCTACATCTCCCTGCAACAAAAGCTTTTTCATGCAAAATTAATGTGCCATTCCCTAACACAGAGTTCTCCAAATATTTAATCTCCTTGGTATCTCTTCCCTTGGTAGAAGAGAAGAGCGAGTGACAACCGACTGGCTGCCCAGCATGGGAACAGCTTCTGCCAGCATTCAGTGTTGCAAGCAAGGCCAATCCAGCCAAATTTGGCTGCCCTTTAGCCAAAGGTATGTCTATAAACTAGTTCTGAAAAAAGGTGGGGTTTTTGTTTGTTTTAAACACCAGGTAGACTTACCTGTGTACCACAGTGGCCAAATTATGATGATTTTGGACATGTAAAACATTATGATCAAGGGAATACAAGAGAACTCATTATAACAGTCATCAATGTAAAAATATTCCTATCACTCAGCATTTGGCATATGTAAGCTTCCTTAGAACCATCAAACAGGAGGGAAGAACTCCAATTGAACAGATATCCAAAAAGGTCATCAGCATGACAGCATGAAAGACTGTTCACCTGATCCTCCACATATGTCTGTAAGACAAGCAGATCTTTAAGAAGAACAGGACTTTTGCTTTACAAAGCATGAGTGCTTAAAAGCTGAATTGTGAAGCAGACATGCACTGTATCAGTTTCCAGGCTATTTTATTTTCAGTAATCACAGCCTGCATGTTCAGTAACTATCTGTTGAATCAATCACTACATCAGAATGGAGTACTATGGCATTTTTCCCTTTTGAATTTTTTATTATTTTTAATAAGAATGGTGAGTTCTTTGTAATCATTGGACACAAAAGACTTCAGCTTTCATTTAGAGCAAGAACACCCTAGCCAGCAGAAGCTTGGCATGAAGAACAGAAAAAAAAAACAACCCTTATTGGCCTTTTAAAAATCAAAAGTAGCACCTTATCAGCATAATGAAAGCATGATTTCAATAGCTTTCATGCACCAATTTCACAACACTATTTCTATTAAATCATTAAGAATAAACATCTATTTTCATTTACTAATCTTTCTCCCAGTTAGAATCCCTCTGAATCTCTGTACAATAGTAATTTAATTTCTTCCCACTTGCTTGCATCTTAATTAAAATCGGTCCATGTTGACTTTCATTTTTATAATATATCTGCCTATTTCACATCATAGCACCTTCATGACCCCCAGAGAGTCATGAGCCTTTAATATTTTATTTTGACCTTGTTAAGTTACTGGAACCATCAAAGATTTTTCTTCTTCCCTGGATAAGCATTTTTTAATCCTTCTCAAAATGTAGAGGTTGTGTAAAAACATGTAATTGAGAACTATGCTTCCTTTAAACAACTCATGCTCATTTATTTTAAAAACCCCAACAATTTGTTACCTCTCAATTTATTCCAAGTATTAGTTTATGAACCATAAACTTAATTATTAATTAAATAAGGATCACTGGTTAAATGATACTTAAAGGCCTTTTTCTCTGAGGTTCAAGACAAAAAAAAATATTTTCAATTTAAAAAATACCATCAATAATCAGTGACTTGACTTTGTAACAGTTCTCTACAGTAACTGAGTTTACAAAAACAGGGGGTTAAGGGGAGAAGCAGCTATCTGTTTTTAGAGCAGTGGACCCAGCTGAAAAGTAAAAATGCCCTGACAAAACACACAAGCCCGTCTTGGCCTGAAGCAGAAAGCTTGCCTACGTGTTTTAACTCCATCATCTGCTCTACTGACAGGTATTACTCAAAGTGCTTACAAAGCACATGAAGAAGCACCAATTCAGAGGGGAAGCAGAAAGGTGCTGAGCTACCCCTTCAGCCTAACACCTGCAAACTTGTCTTTGGAGTTCAAAGAAGAAACAAAATACTTGGTACACTGGCACAAGCATTTACATATTTGCCTTGGGTTCTCACCCAAATTCTTGCAGCGTTACCACTCTCACAGCACAGGCTCAGGCTCAGGCTCATGCAAAGGTTTTGGCACAGTCTGAGTCCTGCTGTCGGAGGCAGCCTGGTTACACATTATCATTCATCAGGCTTGTATTTGCATTTACCTTCGGTGTGGACCCTCACCTGACAGACAGCCCAAGCTATGCACCTATCCACCTGCCAGAGGGAGGGCATCTGCCATAAGACTTCTCAAGCGGAAGGGCAGCTTTAAAAGCCAGCTGGCATTTACAGCAGCTTTGTACTAACTTTGGATGGCACAACTGCACAAAGAAGTACAGTGCCTAGAAATACCACTGCACCGAACCTAGGTGGGAAACATGCTGCATTTGTTGCTTCTTTGAGAAGCAAAACAGGCACAGCCACAAAGGTCTCTTCACTCAGGCTTCTATTTACATTCCAGAAAGTCGAGTCTCAAGTTCATCAGTTCTGTATAATCAGTATTTGGCTACTGGGTGGAGGAAACTGGAGGCAGCTAGTGACAAAGTGGGAGAGGTGGATCATTTGCCAGGGAAAAGCTGAGAAGTTTCAGTAATAGCAAAAAAAGTTTTAAAAAGAAATATTCTATTGAGTGAGAATAAAGGTCAATACTAAGATGGGCACTGGCGAGGGAATGTCTATTTAAGGAGACCACAGCACGAAGGAAAGTATAAAAACATGCATGGTTTTCTTTAGAGGATAGGAGAGAAAGAAAAGATGCTGCTTGAGGTTAAATCAGCTCTCCATCTAGGGAGAAGAACAAAATTTAGGGGTTTGCAATGAATACAGCTAATAGATCACCTGGGTATGTGTTAAAGAAGAGATTACAGGAAAGTAAAGTGGAATTCCCAGTGGAAGTAATTATAATTTCAGCTTTTTATATGGTGTGCAGATTTATCCAAGGTCCAAAGAATACTTAATGTAATTGATTACCATGCCCCCTTCTTCCCCCAGCATATCAGCCTTCTTTCTCCCCCAGCCATTTCAAACACAACAGCTGGCAGTCAGGGCAGCTTAAGTTCTGTTTCCAAAAGCAGAGAGGTTGGAGAAATGATATATGAAGAAATACAATACAAATACCCATGGCGCTCCTGTAGATTTTGTTACCGGTGAGCGCCAGCTTACTGAAAAAGGTCCTTCATAAGCTTCTGTCAGATGGGGCCTGTAACAAGTATCTAATATTATTGAACCTATAATTAGCAGCCTCATAGTGGCTCTTGAGATGCATGTACAGACCACAGAGACAAGCTCTGGAGGAGAGACTGGTCCTCCAGCGGTGAAATCGAAGAGGCAACAGACTCCTAAGTATGAATATTTGCTTTACCATTAGTGGATAGTTCAAGTCATAGCTCTCCATGCATGTTAGCTCCCCATCTGTACAACAGCTCACCACCCTGCCACTACACTGGGCAGGTAGTGCTTATAAACACTCCACAACAGAACCATTCTGACCTTTTATTTAGACACAGGTTCAAATAAAGACTATAAATCCCACCTGTACATTTATAGAAATATAAGCAGGCAAGCAGAATATCTACACCATAAAATTCTTTGGCAGCTTCCTCACAATAAATATATTTGAACTGTTTAACTTTCTCATTGACATGAATTGGCAGGAATTGAAGCAGAAACACTTTATCACCAATGGTCACTTGCAGTAACACATTCTTGAGCTTTGGCAGTGTAATAAGTAGTGGCAGAGCTGAGTTCTGCAGTGTGGTATTCTGCTATCAACCTCAAACTTCACTTCCTTTTTTGTATTAGTAGAATGTACTGTGGTAGTATAACCTCCCCTCTTCTGTGGAATAGAAATAATTATACTATTTGGAAATCTTCATATTGGCACGTTAAGCACACATATAAATTCTACAAAATTAAATTTTAAGGTAAGACTGCTTGTTTAGACCATGTAAACAAAATGCTGTCAGACTTGCTGAGTTGTGAGAACTTAAACCACAGACAGCCAGAACACAGCTGCACATAGGCAGATATGGTGCGACTGCTAATATTGGCCATTTTATCATGCTGAGCAGATTTAACTGCTGGTTAGTATACACATAGAAGAAATATAGATTGAATAAACTGGAACAAACCCAAAAAACATCCCAAGGTCGTAAGTTATGAAAGTCAAGGGCACCCAGTTGCTTTATAGAGTACTTGACAGTATTTTTTAGTTGTACTACTGTGGCACCTAAGAGCCCCAGGCATGGGCCAAGGCTCAGCTGTGCTCACGCTTGCAAAAATACAAAGGATAAACCACAAACTCTTGTAGGCCGTAGCTAAGGGCTTCATACAAAGCAAGGTACTATCAAGTGTCAACTCCTGATGTACATCTTTTAATGATGTACAGCTAAAGCCTAGATCTCAGTTCCTTGGCTGGATGTTACTTTTGGCACTAGTTTTACCTGGTGAGCAGGAAGCCACCTGGAGTTGGATGACATCAACTGCTCACACCAAGGATGCACCTGAACACCCACTCATCCCTGCATTTCAGGCATTTGAACCAACACTGCAGGGGATGCACCTTTCTCAATTCACAGGACAGGTCCTGAAGCCCAGATTTACTAAAACCAGAGGGGATTCAAAGGCAAGCGTTCCGTATCATTCCGCGGACTCTGGAACAGTATGCAAGAAAGACCATGAGATTCATGGAGAAAGGGAGCTACACACTTTCTCCAAGCCAGGGACATGCTTTTGCAGCTTAATGGTTAAAGCACCAAGGAAGAGAGTCACAGGTTCCAGTCTGGGCTTTTAAAGTTGTTTCTGGTTTTATCACATAACTTAAATGTAAAAATATACAAATGATGCGTAAAATAAAACCACACTGCCCAAATGAGCACCTTCAATAATACACCATAAAGTTGGCTGCATTCTTGCTTTTTTTCATTCTGGTCTTGCAACTCTTGCATTGTGAATGTGAACACAAGGCAGAATTTTTTGTGCCTGCTTCTTTCAGGTGCTTTCGAGTTAAGGCAATAAGGGTTCACAATGTTTGTGGGTTTTTGTTAAAACTGTTTAAAAAATGGTTTTAGGACCTAGTTCCTTCTTTGGATCTGTTTGTAAGTGTTGAACACTGGAACAGTGGCATAGAATATGTTGCGTAAGTTACATACACTGTCTTTTAAAACAACATAGTCGCTCATTGGCCTTTACATTTATTTATATTTTGCTAGAGTTGTACTGATAGTCAGAAGAGCTTGTCTGCTGTTCTCAGCACATATTGCTGTGTTTCAGAAACGCTCTTAAAAATCTGTCTGGCACCTCAAATAAAACACTGAGTCACAAGTCCCTTGAACCCCTAAGTTGCTCATGCTTCTATTTACTCCTTCAGCCCACTGAAATGCCAGGATGTTACCCTCAGCCAATTTCTCATAACTTAAATATTACAGTAATTGCTCGAGAGCTAAGCAGCAGGCAGTGGTACTCTCGTATCACTGCTATCAATTTCAGGCTGCCTGGGTTAAAAACGCACCGTAACTTTTCTGCTTTCCTGCGGATCTGCAGCGCAGCCAGCCCCTCATAGTAAGCGGCAAAACCCAGTGCAGGCACAAGCTCCTCACACCCGCGGCCGAAACCCTGGGGCAGTCCGTCACCTGGAGCATTTTTAAATCTGGATCGGATATTTAATTGTTCCCAGTCGTGCAGAAGTACTGAAAACGCGAGGTGTGCCACAACCCCCACCAAGTGGCACGCCTGGCAACCCCCGCCCGCCCCAGAGCACCGCGACGCGCCGGGGCGCGATGCGGGGCCGGGTCCCGTACGGCGGGGAGCGCGGCAGGGGATGCGCCTCGCTCTTCCAATGCCCTCCTCAGGCCAAGCCCCGCGGCGGGAGCTCCCGGTAACACGCCGGGCGCGCCCCTTCCCGAGCCGGGAGGAATGATGCTCCTCCAGCGAGGGAGCCCGCCGCGGGGCTCCCCTCTCGCTCGCCCCACACAAAGGCGCGGCGGGGAGGCGAACCGGGCCCCGCCGCGCTTCCCCCATCCCGGCTTCCCCCTTCGGTGGCGCCTGAGGGATAGCCGAGCCCGGGCGGGGGCTCCGCCGCCCCGGGGGCGCGCCCGCCCGGGGCTCGGGGAGCGCCTGCCGGGCGGTCCGTGCGAGCGGGACGGCGAGGCGCTCTGCAGACAGGTAGCTCCCTGCTAAAATGGAGGGAAGGGAGAAATGCGGCGCTCGCTGGAGAAACTTACCGGAGGAAACCGACGAGCCGGACAAACTGGAGTTACTGGATGCGGCCATGGTCCCTCCTTCTCGCCCCTTATCTGCGAGCCCCGCGTCGGCCCCCGCTGCTGTCCGGCCGCCGCTGCCGCCAGCCCATCGCAAAGTGCCGGAGCCGCTCCGCGCCGAGCCGCCGCCGCAGCCCGCGCTCGGCTCCCCGCGCCGCCGGGGAGCAGGAGGCGGCGGCGACCCGCCGAGGCGCTGCCGGCCGCTCTCCGGGGCCGGGCGAAGCCGCTCGGCAGGTCGGGCAAAGGGCCCCGCGGCGCTTCCAGCGCCTCTCTCCGCCCCGGGGAGCAGGGCTTACCTTGTGACGGGGACGCGAGAGCCGCCCTGCCAGCGCCTTCCCTCGCCTCCTCCCTTCCCGTCCCTTCCCTTCCCCGCCTCCTCGCGGGCAGCGCTGACAGCCCGCCGGGGGGACCCGCCGCAGCTCCCCTCACGCACACAAAGGAAGCGGCGGCGCTGCCGGCCGGGCTGCCGGCCCCGGCCCAGCGGGCAGGGTGGGTCCCGCTCGGGCGAGCCCCGGCGGCGCGGCAGCCCCGCCGAGCGGCGGCCAAGCCCCTTCCCGGCCGCCGCCGCCGCCGCCGCCTGGCACGGGGCTGGCGGCGAGCGCGGCTCCTGCCATGTGCCGGCCCCGTCCCGGCGGGGCGGCAGCGCCTGTTGAGCGCCTCGGCCGGCGCCCCCTCGGCGGTGCCGCAGTGTGGGCTCCGCGCTCGGCTGCGCCCCCGCCGCCCCCCGCCCGCCGGGGACCCCCGCTGCCGCGCCGCTACAATCGAGGCAGGGCTGCGCCCCTTGCCCTCGCTGCTCTTTGTCCGTCTCCTGCCCCCGAGGGCTGCCCTCTGTTCCCGCGGGGCTTTCCCTCCCTCCAGGCAGTCTCCCACCTTCTCTTTTTTTTTCATTTTCATTTTATTTTTTTTCCCCCCTCTCTCTTCTGACATCCGTTTTTCTTAATAAAAACCAAAAAACCAGGCCGACACCAACACGGGGTTTTGCCCTGCCAGGTGCATAGCGAGTGCAGGGCCCCGGCCCGGCCGCAGTTTGGGTTTGCCCTCCCCGCAGCGCTCCCGGCCCGGGGGCTCTGGGGGTACACGGGGGGCGGCTGCCAGCATCCAGCGGGGGCATGGAGGGTCTGGCTGACCAGCCGCGTCCGCAACCCTGTGTCTTAGTGTGCAAGTGGGAAAGAAGAAGAGCCGAGAAAGCATCACTTGGAGGCTTCCTCCTGTCGACTGCCCTTCTCGTTCCCTTTTCCAGTGTTTTAGAGCCAGCCAAGGCTTCCATCTCACTTTATAAAAGGAGGGTGGGAAGGCTACAGGAAGGTGGGCACCCGAGTGGCATGACACACAGTCTTGCTGGCACGGGATCTGTAAGAAGCTTAAAACCTATTTGCTATGACGATAATTTATGAAAGCCTTCCATGTTTCGTAACAGAGAGTCTCTAACACAAAGTTACTTTGGGAGCGAGGAAGCGCATTAAAGTTTCTTTGGCAATAGAAGCCCTACCCACCCAGCTACTCCGCGTCCCAAACCAGCGTGCAAATGTCCTGCCCGCTCTGTAACCCGCGCCCAGCCGCTTCCCTTTTCTCGCGGAGCCAAACTGCAGCCCGGGCTCCCTAGAACCTGCAGCCGGTTCCCGTTTTTTCCTCGGGAAAACGGGTCCCGAGTCCCCTCTAGCGGCTGCAGAGGCAGAGGCAGAGGCAGCGGTGCCCGCCGTCGCGGCAGCCGGGCCCCGGGTCCCGCTTCCCCCGCGGGGCTCCTGCGGCAGCGCTGGCAACGCGGCCGAGGCCAGCTGGCTTCTCCGGGTTTTATTTTGCAATGACGGCTCGCTCCGTGTGAGAAGGAACGAGCTTTAAACCAGGCTTTAGCGCTAACTCCTATTAATCTGTAAATTGCCACGTACGGACATAAAAGCAGGTCAGGCGTGTCACTGCTTTTTGGTCTTTGGCCAAATATTTCGTGTCACGCGTTTTGAAGAACGGATTTTAAGGACAAAATGGGAAAGGCAGATACGTCATAAAACCAAGCTGATACCTGGGGTGTAGGAAAATACTGCAATAATACAGTAAACACCAAGACTGCCCTAGTAAATTGTTACTTGCAGAGTATGTGATGTTTCAAATAGTCAAATGGGATTCACTTGTATCCTACATGGTCGTTTCTCTTTCCAGTATCTGCTATGTCTTCATATTCCCCTCCATAATATAGCACTCTCTTTACCCTCATGTCTCTCCAGCAACTCTTGGAGTTGTATATAATTGGCGAAAACTGGTCTCATATAATTGGCGAAAACTGGTGTTAACAACACTGACAGAATCTGCAGGGACAGGGAGCAAATAACCTGCAAGGGAGAAAACACCCTCATTCTGCTGAGACTTGGCAGACAAAAAAGAATTTCCTTAACTAATTTTAAATTATCTTTCCACCCATATATCTGGATAAATCAAGAGAGCAATTTCTTCAAAGAATGATTACTCTAGATATTCAAGTAATTGAAAATGGAGTATTTTCTATCCAAAACCAGTGAGTATGAACATGTCTGATGATGAGTGTGTTTACCTTTGGAATTATCAACAGGCAATTGTTGATAATTTTTGTGGTAACAGCAGGTATGAGGTTGTGTAATCTCAGTTTTTACAACACTGAAAGGTAAATCAATAAAGTTAAGTAAAATGCATTTCGATTAAAAGAAACTCACATTTCAAGACAGGATGGCCTTTTTCTTGTTACAAGCAAAGAACATAAAAGCCATGAAACTAGAGGGGAAATTACTACATCAAAGGGGAAGCAAATTTAAATGACACAAAAGTAGCCTTGTTATGTGTAAAAAGTGCAAAGTAAGGACAATGCAATCAAATCTCAGTTCCATTTTACAGAAACTGTGGACGGATTCTGCCCTAGTCTAATTTGGCAGAGCCCCAACATATCCATTGCTAATGATATAAATACGTAGTATAAAGAATAAATTTAAATGGTAAACTCTGATGTAAACTATTCCTGGGTTTTCCATAAGTGTATGCTTCATGTAACTCTGATAAAAATCTTCTACTTTACCCTCCCTATAGAACTAAATTTAGTGCCTGCTTCCATGTTATCTGCACTTTAATGAGAAGTCACAACTTCCAAAAGTTTTGAGAAACTCAGAAAAATCACATTTCCCTGTGTATTACGATCTTAGAACACTGCACTTGACATTAGCAGTGAGTTGCAAAGGAAAAATACTAAACTGTATGCTTTGCATTAAGCATGAGAAAGATCTGAAAGCTTTTCCTGGGGAAGATTCCTTGAAGATTTCCTTGCTTCTAGATTAGTTCAATATAGTTTTTACTGACAGAGTTTCAGTATTTATTTCTTAGGACTGGTTTTTTGTTTTTTTGGTTTTTTGGGTTTTTTTTTGTTTTTTTTTTTTTGTTTTTTTGGTTTTTTTTAATTTTTTTAAAGAGATTTAAAAGTTTGTTGAAGAATTAACAAAGTCAGTCCATAGCAAAATTCCAAAGAAGTGAGCGCCTGCCTAATGCTGGAGCTCAACTAGCAACATGATATTTGAAGTAACATTTGAATCGCTGTGGAAGTGGCCATTGTATTCCAAACACTAATAGATATGGGAAGCTCCAAGTAATAACTGGAACATTCATGGAACCCAAACCCATTGCTGCTAAAAAAAAGAAAGAAAAAAAATCTCAGAAAACACCTAAAAGGTTTCTCCAAACTTTCAATGGGTTAGATTTTTTCTGTAGCCTAATTATCTACTCTCGTATCTCAGCATGGTAAGACTTCTATTCAAGCTAGAGCTCACACACATTTTATTCTCCAATAAACAAAACTGAGTGAACACCATGGAATTACAGCAAATAGTTAAGTCTTGCAGCCCAAGAACTGTTGAATCAAACACAAAAATAAGTAAAATTAAATTAGAAAGTAACTTTCTTTCATAGTGTATTTTCAAACCTGTTGCTGTGTAGGTACATGCATCATTTCATTGTCATGCAAACTGGTGGAAAAATGTATTTTGGTAAAATTGCAAGCATAGGCAGGGTGAGGACATGCATTTGGAGGGCCATCAGTGCAAAATAGTGACTTTGACAGCCGAGGGCATGTCTGTGCTGCTTTTGTGCTGTGGAGTGAACTTTGGAGTGGCCTTGGTTCCCCAGCCAACTGGTGTTTACTGACTTGTGTCTTTATTTCAAAACAAAGGCTCTGCAGATGAGAAAGACCACCTGCATGGTCATCACTGTCATAGCTAGCTTGCAGTGACTTTGTGAAGACAAATCCTAGCTGACAAATAGTTGTTAATGTTGCCATGTGATGGAAGCGAGCAGAAAGTCACCCTTCTGTACAGCGGACTGAAAACCTAGAAATAACAAATAATGGAAAGCAGGCAGAGCTGTGCTGCTTTCCTTCAAGATGCCAGATTTTTCCCTATTGACCAAATGGATTATTGCATAGCTAAGTATCCACATGTTTAACATCCTGGTTTCCTCTCGTTCAACTTTAGACATAGTAGGCACTTTCACAGTAGAGGCAAAGACTTCTGCAGAGAATTTCCTTCATTCTACTGACTTGGCAGAATGCTTCCTGCTGCAGAAAAAGAGATTTAAAACACAAATATGATGAGGAAAAAAAGGGGTCGCTAGATAGGGCCTGCAGTAACATGAATCTCTGTACCAGCCTGGATTACTTCATCTGAAAGAAATTAATCCAAGGCAGACAATCTTTTATATTGCTATCTTTAAGGTGTTGAAGTCTCCGTTAGGCAGGAGCCATTTCATAAGAGCCCTCCTAAAAGAATCTGGATTGAAATCAGCACATCTTGAGTCCCCTCAGCCTCAAGCCCTCTCCATCCCATAGGACAGCCAAGGTTTGTGTGGCCTTCTGGCAGCCAAGCCCCTGTAGGTGGCTGGAGCACAATCCTCAAGGATTCTGGTTTTGCAGCCACGGCACCTGGGATTATGAAATTTATGGAATCTGCCATAATCCGCAGTATTTGACGGCCGGGTTATGATGTCAGAGGAGCAGGGGCTGACTGTGTGCCGTAAACTTTCACCTGGCAGGGAAAACAGCAGTTTGAATCATAGGTAATGAATTTATTTCAGCCTGAAAAGTGGCAGTTGTTGTTTCAGTGTGAGTGTAGATAGTTTGGCAAAAATGTTGGAATTTAATTAATTATGCAAATAAGGGGAAAGTAAAGATGGTTGGCCCACTGTTCTGGTTATGTAACAGGTATAGAAATACAAATGTTCTGGGCAAGACAGCAAGATATATGACACAAAGATTTAGAGTGCAAAGACCTAAAATGCTAATCCTTCCTTTGATGTTTATATTGCTTAACTGGAAAGGGAGGAAATGCATTTTTCATTCTTTGATGCTGTGGAAGGGAAAGGCCTTTATAAGCAATATATAATCCACATTTATATACTCTCCACAGTACTTGGAAACTTCATTCAATATAAGCAGAAGCTATAATAAGAAAAATAAACCAAAATATCAATAAATAGCAGATGCACACTGTATTTGGGTATGAATAAATTATGTGAGTCATAATGATTGCAACAGCAGGTGGTGGTGTAGTTCAAGACTCTCTGTGATTTCTCCCTTTTTCCTTGTACTCCAAAGAGGAAGGCTTGAGACCCCTAATGCCTGGTGCAATTTTTAGCTCTGCACCTTCAATTGGTGAACAAACTAGAGGCATCTATTGAATTTTATTAACTCTGAAAAAAAACATACAGCAAATGGGATGGTCCTCATTTGTGAGTGCTAAAGCTGCTGCTATGACTAATTTATGAACATCCATCCTATTTGTCTTTCCACTTTCTTCCTGTCTCATACATCCTATTTTAATTAAATCTCAGATA
This sequence comes from Hirundo rustica, assembly GCF_015227805.2. NCBI lineage: Eukaryota > Metazoa > Chordata > Aves > Passeriformes > Hirundinidae > Hirundo > Hirundo rustica. The sequence goes on from NC_053450.1 coordinate 121,350,167, forward strand.
GGGAGTTCGCTGGAGTAGAGAATTTCCTTGTCATTTTGTTTTCAAAGTTTTTTTATTGTGGAGCTCTAAAGCTGTAATTGGAAACTGATAAAGATTTTGAAATTACTAGTCAATTATGTAACTGCCATTAGACTTTATTATAAAAACGTAAGTTGTACAGAAGCAGTTCAGGTGAAATTGAACTTCAATATGCTTTTCCTTTCTTGATAACAACCAGCAAGTTGCAAATACTTTGCCTTAGAGAACAGAATTTGAAAGTCACGAGTATTTGCAGTATAGTTCTCTTTTGCATCATGATTACACTCTTGCTTTGGACAGTGTTTCATTTAAATTTTTCCAGAGGGGGTACACAAAGCTACTAAATATTTAAACATATGTCTAATTTTTTTTACTGAACCATAGACACTGATGATTTTGGACAGTGAAACCTTTTGTTGGTCCAGGCAACTAGTATCAAACAAGTCCTGCACATGCAGGAAACGAGGACTTTTCTCCATGTTTCTGTACTGCCATTCTCTGAACAGAATGCATCCCTATTTACTGTGAAGGTCATGTTTGTATACGAGCTACTCTCAATCTCTATAATTATTGGAAGCAACTGCACTCCAACATAGGTGAAGGAGTGAAAAGAACAAGAATAGAAACAATTTTGATGAACTTAACAACAATAATCAGTCTCCTTTTATGAATATTCTAATTCTTATGTTATTATGTATTAACAAACTCAATCTGAAGTATGGGCCTAATGGGCATTAACTGAGATTTCCATATAGAATTTTTTCAAGTACATCACACTTAAACTCCATGATGTACAATGCATGGCTTTTATTAACCTTTGGCCTTTTATCTAGACTGACATTTAAATAAATTCTTTTCCTCATAGTTCATCTCTTCAACCTGCAGTAAAGTCATCATGCTGAATTCACAGCTTCCCAATTACCATGACAAAGCAGAGATATCAAAGCTTCAGATTTACTCTTTCATTAAGAAACAAGACTGGGGTTCAGAACAGAGCCACTTTAACTCTCATCTTTTCCTTGTATGAATGTGAATTATATGCAAACCTACTAAGATTTAATTAATGAATTTATTTGCTATTTCAGCATTCTCACTATTTCTTGATACTGAATACATTTTGGCTGATGGATTTGGGAACTGTTCAATGCAACAACATATTCAGATACTCTACATTCACAAATAGTGGTAGACCTGTATGTTTTGTTACCTAAGTTGTGTGTTGTGAGCCTTCAGAAATTAAACCAGCTGTTGTCCAAAGTAAGTTCTATTTCAGCTACAGAACCGAAAACCGTGTTCATCAGACTATAGCAAAACCAAAGCTTTTCTCATTTTTTGTCAAAAGATAAATTAGTCAGAGTATCTATTTAGAAGTTATTTACTTCAGATATTCATGCATTATTTATCTCAATATTTCCCCTGTTTAACTGTGATACCATATTCCCTTAATTAGCTACAAATATCTTAAATTAGAGAGGGGCAGCTACTTGCGGAGAACTCTCATATTAATATGGGTTTTATTTATAAATGTTTACTGCTCCTTTATAAAGCACTGTCTAGATGTAATTGCATATACTTTGCAATTTACTAATATAGACTGGAGAAGCCTCAAGCTGGCTGTTTTATTCTTAAATATGTTCAGATTTGGATGCTCTGTTTTACATATGTAAACAGAAACCTTACAGGCTATACTGGGTTTTGCAGTTGGGTTCGCTATTCTTTGTTTATAGGCTTATAGGTCAAATGTAGATATTTTGGATGTTTCATTGGACCAACATACCATTCATCTATGTAACACAATTTCCTAAAGGCCTACTGACATTAACCATCCTAGATTCCAGATGAACGCATTTCTCTTCACTTCTCTACCGTTTTGCCTAGGAGATAAAATCAATACACAGCTTCATGTTTCTCCCTGAATGCTTGCACCAAAACCTTGCTTCTACTGAAGGCAGTAATAGTTTTTCTCACTGACTTCAAAGAGGCCAGTGTTTCACCCTTCATTTCCCTGCTGGATACTACTTTTCCCTTTAAGCTACCACGTATCATAAAAATTACTGTTACTTCAAAAACTATAATGCACCACAGTAAAAATTGCAATGCCACAAGGTAGTGTCAATATGTATTTTTATGCAGTAGAGGGAGGAGGAAATAAACCAGGAGAGACAAACGTTCCTAGTCAAAAATGGAGAGTTTTTGTTGCAGTTATAAATGAAAGTACATCCTTTCAAGCAATAAAACCCCCATGCGCCTGCTTCGTACCATTCCACCAAGGGCAGTCACAAGGTAACAGGAGGTTTACCAGCAAATTTCTTCTTATAATTTCTCAGTCACGAAGAAGGTTAGAAATGGGATTTTGAGCTCTAAGGGGTTTGTGAGAAATGTGTAAATATCCAGCATGTTCTGCAGATCTGAAGTATTGAACTATGATCCTGGCGAAACCTAGATTTTAGTGAGTTCAACTTCATTTTAAGATATGGCATTGTGGATTACCTTGCTTCTTTAGTTAACTTTTCCCAGTCATTTATCTTCTGCCTGAGAGGCTTTGCTGTAGTTTTAAGCATCCAGACCAAATATTTATAAGAAAAAGAGGATCAGGTTTGTCTTTCATTCAGAAACAGATAAAGTTATCTTGTATGCAGATGATACAGAACTATAGATGAGTAGAGACAGTGAGCAATAGGAACTACAACAATTTGAGCTGTTGGCCTCTTTTAATTTCCTAAGTCGGGACCATTTAAGTATGTGACAACCCTCCCTGACTTTGAGGGGAAGGTCAGGTCTTGGTCCCAGTGCAGAATTTCTGTGTTTCTAATCCTACTATTTGTGATCTGAAGGGGGTGATGGAGTGATGCATATTTGGACTTCAAGGATAAAAGCTCAGCCGAGGAAACATTTTGATGAGTAGGTAGTAAAGAATAATTCTATTCCGTGAGTAGTTTGCTATAAATATATATATTTATATATGATCTGTACCTATAAGGGTAAAATCACAACTGGGGAAACCTTTTAATGAAAAGCTTGTCAAAAGTATAAACCATAAATATTTTTATATCTATAAATAAATAAATAAATATAGCCTGTACCATAAGTAGAAATTTGTTACATCACTGTCTAAGATGTAAAATGGAAAAAGGTGACAAAGTAAATGAAGGGTATGAATGACTCCTGATAGTCAAATCTATCTGCAATACCGTCATAGCTCTTATCTTTTGTTTTGTTTTGTTTTGTTTTGTTTTGTTTTGTTTGTTTGTTTGTTTCCCCTGGTTGGATTGGTTTGTTTGGGTTTTATTTCTAAGGAAAAGAGAATGCTTGATTAAGCTAATTCTTTGGCTTACTCCATTTGCTACATAATTAACTGAATATTGAATAGACATTTTTCACGTTATGTAAAATCAGCTGAAGTGGACAGGAAAACATTCGGAGTACAAATGAGCTTTTATCAGTGACTGAAGATCTTATTGTCTATGATTCAAAAGGAAAGTAAACAGAGGTACCTATACCCAACCTGTCTTTAATTCCACAGATGTAAAAAAGGAAACAAAACCTTTGAAGTCCTGCTCTCATTATTATTCTGACATTTTGAAGCATGCAAAAACATTATGTGAAATGCAAATTCTAAGGAATTTTATCAAAAGTAAGCACTTCAAAGAATGTGATTCTAAAATTGCACAATAAATTAAAGATAAAATTGGATGAAAACTATGTAAAAGAGTCATAAATAAGTGTCTGTGTGCAAATAACATTAACATGTCATAAACTTAGCTGGGCAGAATGGGGGCTGTAAAAGTGTTGAGGATGATTTGGTTCAGGTTTGCAAGTTCTTGGCTACAGAGAACATGCAGTGCGGGATTTCAAGGCCCAGGCAGTTCCCCAGGGAAAGCTGTGAAAAGATGGTTGAACGGCATTCAGTTAAAATTCTGCTGTGAACACCAGTAAAAGGATAACCCTTTCAGGGTCTGCAGAGGTTCCATTTAGCAGAGGTTCCATTGAGCAGAGCATAAGGATCACTGTGTTCTCATAAAGTTCAGAAAATTAAGAGAAAGAGCTCTACCATAGAAATAGCAAAGTATTTTCATGTCTTCAGAAGGAAATGCCTCCCAAGAATGAATAATTAGATGGAATGACTTGCTAAAGATCAACCTCTTATATCACAGTTCATCTTGAAAAGAAAATGGAAGTGACTGGTACAAATGTTACAGATTAAGTCAAAGTGCATCCCATTTCAGGAGTGCCAATAGGAAACTGAGGAAATTTGCCCACGGTCAATCAAGATTAACCCTCCACACTCACCAAAGTTTGTAGAATTACAGTCAAACGTAGCATAAGGCAAAGAAAGTTTTTCACCAGACTTTATTGGCCGTGTTGGCTACCTCTGACAGCACTTTAAACACTCACTTTAAAAAAGATAATGAATTAAGCAAAATTTTCCTTCTTTTACCCCTAGCTGTGAAGAGCAGCCAGTAGGAAGAGCAGTGGAATTTCAAACAACCCTGTGCCGTGGATCACCCCGGCTGGAAAAAGGCAACAACTGAGAGGGATGTGCTTGTGTGTCTGTGAGATACCATCCATACACACATCTGTGAGTGTGTGTCTGCGTCTGTGTGTTTCTGTGTGCGTGTGTTCCACTGCTCACATACACACAGCCTTGGGAAAGCCAGAGACATTTCATGACTGGCTGGATATGAAGCAATTTTTCTTTCTACACTGATATAGAAAAAGACATAATTTTTGTGGTCATTAGAATGCTGCACATAATTTTCTTAAAACATTTTGCCTCATCTGGAGCCCTATTTTCCTCTCCATAGGCTGCTTAACTCTTATTAATATCGATGGGGGTTACGCACACATGTGGAGAATAAATTAGTTTCTTCATTGTTTCCTTCTGATAAAATTAAATGTTCTTCCCACATGTTAAAATCAACTCACATACTGTTGTTCTCAGGGTATTGGAAATAGGGAACATTAGTTACTAGTTGAATCTTACAATATTTTGCCTCTTGAAAAAAGACCTTATCCTGTCACCGCGACACACAAAGAAATCACACGCAGACAAGAGATTTTCGCAGAGGTTCTTCTGATCCAGCTCCCAGCTGAAAGAGCAGAGAGAAGAGACCCCTTTGTTTATTCTTTTACTTTTATACATTTGTGGGTCTAGCAGAAGATTGGCTTTTTGGGGTTTCCACCCCTCAGCCTCAGTGGCTAGACGAATTGTCAGTTACAATTGTTTTCAGGTTAGAAATGTGCAAACAAAAGACAGAGAATGAAAAACAAAGGATTTGTTTATATTACTTCTGTGGGAAAGGTAGAAAAACTGCTCTAATATTCTACAGTAACTAAAAGATCTGATTCCATTTATGAAAATCAAAAGGCTAATAAAGAAACTCAGAAAAACCAGGGTAACACTTATCCTACTCCTTTTAGAATCAGAAAGTAGTTGTCAAAAACTTCAGTCAGAACTTGGTTTCATCCTTGGGCTGTATGTAAACCCTTCTCTCCCAATATGGTGCATTATTCAGACTAGATTTGTGATAGTAGTTTCTTCATACTAATAAATGGCCAACCTCTTTTCCAGTCATTTTTTTATCAATCAATTCTTATTTTCTTTTTTCTTATTTACAAACATTGGAAGACAAATGTTTCTGTCACAGCCAGTTGCGGGACTGTCTCAACTCATTTTCCTGTAAGTGAAAAACACAAAGTTAATTTTCACTGACACGAATTTGAGATACAATTTAATACCATCATTTTACAGGGAATCATTATTGTGCATGATTTGGTATATGTAAGATGCTGGGAAGGATTTTATACTCTTTGAAGTGTTTTTTTTTTACAGGGCAAATTATTATATTTATAGAAGACCTATTAATATTTATCCTTGACATTGCATCTAAGAAATAGCTACAGAGACTGTTCCATAGAACTTTCACCATTTTTAGAACATGCAATGCTGATCATTAACATTCAACTCAGTCTTAAAGGCTATTCCTCGAGGGCTGATGGCATCAAATAAATTGGACCAGTTTCTAAGAAGCTGCATCCCCTATGGATCTCTCAGTAGCAGAGAATGATGAAGCTTATAACTTCCTAGGACAGCAGTGGAGGTGCAGCTGCAAATGGAAGAAGAATAGCGTGTCATTAATGCCTGCCTAACTGTCTCAGAAGTGCTATGAGGTGGGGGAATGTCTGCAGCTTGAGAGACTAAGGGTTCCCATAGTATTATGAACCTCTCGTTGTAGATACACTTTTCGAAAATAATTTGACAGAACCCTACGGAATAAAACCTGTGTGAACTCAGCTTTAAGCCACCGTTAAGAAAAATGAAGAAGTCTAAAGAGCTCGTACCAATGCCATTGACAGAGTCAAGAGACAGGACTCATTGAAGTTACCTGATCCAGCAATTAAGCCAGTATAATTATATAAAAACTGGTGATCAAATTAACAGAGATGAAGATGTATAAGAAATAATTTATCAAAATTCAGATTCAGCACTATTTTTTCAGTATTATTTATTTTAGTCTTCAGTTACATAGACAGTAGTTTTTCACGGCAATTCAAGAACCATTTAGACTCTAATTTTTTCTCAGAACTCTCCTAAACTTTGGGATTTTGCTTTTTGTATTTTAAGCTCACTATACCACAGAATATCTTTATGACCTTGAAACAAGGTGCAATCTTTTGATGTCTAGTTGCACTTGCTTTTCAGATTTTGTCTCAGTTTTTCTTTCTAACTGCAATAATGGATCTCAAAATATGGTGGAAAGTAAAAACTACAGTTTGTGATATTTGTTTTTATTACCTTGATTCGCAAAGCAGTCACACGGAGAGAGAGGTTTCGCAGGGTGGAGAGGTTCCTCCATGCCAGCTCAAAGCTGAGTCTGGGGCGGAGAGAGAGCCTCCTTGTTTATTTCTTACTTTATATACATTTTTGGGTCTGGCCAAACATTGACTTCTTGGAGTTCTCACCCCTCAGCCGAATGGTCAAACCAGCTGTCAGTTACAATTGTTTTCAGGTTAGAAATATGCAAACAAAGGACAGAGAATGAAAAACAAAGGATTTGTTTATGTTACATATGTGGGTAAAAGGTAGAAAACTGCTCTTAATATTGTGCAGTAACTAAAGATCTGACTCCATTTTATGAAAATTCAAAAGGCTATAAAAAACTCAGAAAAAGCAGGGTAACGTTTTATCACGGGTTAATCAATAAAACAACTTAACTGGGGTTTGAAATACCTTCTAGGTCCTTGAATGCTTTAGTTTGCAAAGTTGTGACTCAAGAAGACTTGCTGTGAACCATTCAATTCCCCCCGTGGTGAGGCATCCACAATATGAGGACACCTGAATTTAGACATCTAGATGTCTCAGTGACTTATGTTCCATTACAGTAAGTCAGGATTTTGTCCATGTCACCTGTGTGGATCTCAAAGAGCCACTCAGCTGCCATTCAGGTAATAGGTATCTATTTTAGAGAGAGAAGCTGATTCTGCTCTGCTGCAACTGAATCCCATCAGCAGATGAAGCTCCTACCCAGAGCTTAAAAAAAATTGGATGCTCTTCTAAATCTTCCATCCTATTAAGCTCCAGCTCAGAGAATAAAATCTGATTTACAAATTTTAGTCTGCTTGATTAAAATTATGCATTTGATTTACTTAACTGATTTATTCTCTTTACTGTATTTTGTTGAAGGCAATTGCCCTGTGATGGTCTCAGTATTACAGAGGGATGATATCTTACACACAGTCTTATTTAAATTGTTTTTTTTAGGGGTATGTGCCATGTACAGTGAAACAGGATCCTGCAGTAGCTGAGATATTTGGAGTTGAGGAAATTAAACAGTCTTGGCCAATTCAATGCCATTGCAATAGAAATTGTTACGGGCTTTCTCAGGTACTCTCTAGGTCTTCTGAAGCTCCCTGGGTCAAAAAGCTCCTAGGCCTGGGTATGTGTGGTGGGAGAAGGTACTTCCTTCTCTCCACTTGAGTTATGGTCACACCATCACTGGAGTCCCATCTCCCTGTTGCTTTTCTTTGTACTATTGTAATGGAAGAATGAATAAGGGAATCTTAAGTTTTCTTTAACAGAAAAATTCTAGCATTTTTAGCATTCAAAATAAAATAGAAGCCAAATAAATCTTTCCAACCAAAGTTATTGTTGAATAAGCTTTTCAAATAAATCCCAGAATGCAAATCTATTACAAACTCAAGGCGGGGCACATTGCCTCTTAGTCTGTCCTGAGAAAAAACATTGTGCAAATGAGCTTACCATAAAGATGTATTGGAACCAGTCTGGAAGACAACACACCAGTTAAGTTGTTGCTGGCATGGAGTCCCTCCATTAAGATCACTGTCTCAAAATATTTTTCAGAGAGAAATCCTGCTACTTTGTAGAAAGTGAACAGTTCTAAAATGTCAGTGGACTGATAAACTCTTTCTTTTAAAGAATGACTGTCCAGAATGACTTCTCCAGTAAAGAAAAGTGGGTGCAAGCTCAAAGTAGAGATTTAGAGCTTTGCACAGGAGTGGAAGGGTGATCTATGCTCTAGAAACACACAGCCGTATTGGCATCTTGAAAGCATATTGATTTAATTATTGCTTAGCTATTTTCTCTGGAATTCTCACTATCATATTGGATATGTTTCACAAGCTGATAACAAATATCACACATGTAGCTCAAGCCCCTACAAGCAGTAGTCAATGCACTTTTAAATGAAGACTTGTTTTTTCTAACAGATTAACACATAAGAGCAAATATCATCCGTTGCCTCAGAGGAAGAATATTTTTGGTTATTGCGACTTTAGTTTCTAGCTAGTCAGGAGATTTTGCTGCAGAATTATACAATAATTTAATTACGTAAGGCTATCAGGTTTCTGACGGGGATGCAAATCTGTGCAGTTGTGTTTGTGATATTTTTGATGACTTTTTGCCCCTGTGGCTTCTTTATTCAAGACCAATTGGCCACATGCATTGTTAGTGACCACTAAGGGTGAATAATTTCTGTCTTTCATGAGGGTATCAAGAGTCTCTGTCATATAAAATGCAAAAGTAAAAGACACTGAAGTATTACACTGAAAGATTGCTTGTTAACCTTGCTATGGCTAATAAAATTCTAATTTGCAGTTCTTGATTCACTGTTGCTGATGTCCATGTGAGTAACATGGAATTACTCTGGTTAAAGCTGTTAAAATAAGAGGCCTACATGAAAAAATATATTATGCAGGAAGGAATTATCACTTTTCCCCCCGAACTGAGGTTAATCTATACTTTCTGTCCAGTAGGTATGCTTGGATTTACAATTCTGTTCTGCTAAAACCCAGTTAATTGCATTAAGTACAGTTGAAATGTGTTCAGAGATGATATTAGCCTTCTGATTATTGAGCACATACTGAAACATGAGGGTTCAACCATCTAAATGCATTAGTTATCTATTAGTGATACTATAAACTTCTCTAGTTAACACTACAGGAAAGAAACAAAACACCTCATAGATCAAGTCCCAGTGCGGTGCCTTGAATTTCTTGATGCTTTTAGTATTCATTAAAATGTGTAAAATGCATTTTCAAGAAAATAAAATATGGCCACTTGCTCTTAGTTTGCATTTGGTATAAAGCACAGTTATGCATTATTTCTGCAGGTGTATTTTAATACTCATTGTCCTGTCTACTTTATGTTATGATTAAATTATCCTCGTTCTGCAGACTCAGACCAGAACCTCTGTAAACTGTAGAGCAGCTGTACACAGCCTCTGCCACTGCTGTCTTTTAGTCACATCTTAACCACAAGATCCTTCTTTAATTATAGTACTATATTTGCAGGAACAAACATATGTGATGAAATTTCATACTCTGCTTTTTCCCAGAAAAATAAATGAAAAAGTTGGTTTTGAGTGCAGTATCAAATTCCACGGTTGTGGATTTAATTATATAGAAATTTAGTTTCTCTAAGCTGTATCCTTTGTATTATTTAGGATTGTGGATGGAAGTGAATAAAACAGCATTTATGTCAGAGCTGTGAAATGATGGCAGTGCAGCATGCCTTCCCATTTTTCATTGTGTCACATCCACTCTTGACAGAACTTTCATTTTAGAAGCTACTAGTCTGCCATTCCTATGAAAAACCAAAGACTCCTCAGTGAGCTGGTTATTTGTAGGTAAAAGATAAGAAAATCTCAAGTTCCTTAAACCAGCTTCTTGCAAGATCTCTGCTTTTATTTACTTCCTGAGAAACAACTTTGACATGAATGTCGTGGCTCGTCCTTATCTTGAGATTTGCTGTAAAGTTAGAACAGTTTTGGATGCAGAGTTCTTATCCTCTTCACCTTTGCAGAAGTTCTCATGAAACATATTGCTCAGGGTGTCTTCCTATACCCTCTGTATAATCACAAAACCAACAGTGAAAATAGCCAACTTTAAATGTAAAGCTTTGAAAATATAAAGGCTTGTGCATAGAGTCTATGCCCAATGTCCATTCCCTGCTATCTTAATAATATTTTGGTTTGCACTCCTCAGGAAGACTTCTGCTGGAGGAAATGAAATGGGGTCAAATTTCTGATGGCTTAAAGATGACACTGCCAAAACCAAAAATTGCTTTAAGTAATGACAAACCACGGCGAAGGATTTTAGATACACCTTCCTTTGTACCTGAACTGGCTCAACCGGTTAAACATTCTAAGCTGCAACAGTGGAAAAGAATGGAGAAACACAGATGACAGGAACTAGGGGACTGACCGTTCTGCCTCACGTAAAGCTTTAAATGAAATTATCAAAGGAGGACAGAAATGTCCATTTCCAAAAGGAGACTGGCATTGCATGATTCCCAGCCACACTAACTGATAAATTCCTCTGAGAGCACCTCAGAGCTGACAAGGGGAAAGTTTACCTACCATCACCTCTTGTAGGAGTAGAAAAATTTTGCTTAGCAGTTGTGCTTAAAATTAAAGGAAGTGTTTTGTTCCAGTGACCTGGAGTCTGTCAGAGGATAAAATCTGTGTGCTTTCTTTTCATGCCAAGGTAGGAGAACCAACAATTATAAAAGGAAGTTACGTTCCCTCACACCTTTCCTGCCTGTTTTCTGAAAGCAGATCTTCCACCCTGCTGGTTACAGCTTGCCAGCATTTATTTGTGTTAGTTTTCCCTAACCAGTGTTAAAGTAGGTTTTAGTGTCCTCTCCACGCTGTTACTCCTTTCACACAATTTCCTGTGTCTTGCTCCTGCTATGTTGTGAAAATAGTGATTGAACCAGACTGGTGCACTGTGGTAGCACTTCCAAGAGCCTTGATGGCACCTCCCACAGACAGTCTGCTCATGGTTATTATCCTCATGTTTGTGCTCTCAGAAATCTCTGTCAATTGCCAAGAGAGGAAGAAATGTGGTCCCTGTGAGTGCGAGGGTTGTGTCTGGTCTCCTCTGACGTGCTGGTGGTTGCTGCCAAGCTCTGCTCCCGGGGCGCGGTGCTGCGACCTCACGGTTGGGTGTAAAGCCGTAATGTAAACTGCGCAAATCTCTGCCGTGCCTGCCGCCGTCTCTCCCTTTTCTGAAGGAATTAATATGCTCACCAGATGGTTGAAACACAGGCAACGCATGAACACCACGCTGGAAAAATATCTAGCTGACATATTAGACACACACTCTACCCATGTCAGAAAACTTGTCTTTAGGCAGAGCAATGAATCAAAGGCTCCCATTTTCATGTGAATTCCACTTGTTTCCCTCACTTTGCATTAGGGCCTTAACTTTATAAAAAATTAACATCTTCAGCAGAAACACCTTGCTTCAACTTTTTTTTTTTTTTTTTAAAGTCAAAAGGTTGCAGCAGGGGTCAAATGGATTAAAAGGAGTGAGCTGTACGAGTTGTGTTGATCCAACAAGGTACTGCAGCTGATTTCTGATTTGGTGCATTCATCCATTTCTCTGTGTCCTCCTGTGTTTTCAGCTAGTCCTTCCACAGGTGTGGATATGAAAGCCTCCCATCCACCCCAGCCTCCAAAAAAGCAGAGGCCATGAAAAAAAAAAAAATCTCAGGTTTTTCAGATTGTTGCACCCAGCAAAATGCAGAGTGATGACTGAAACACTGCAGGATGAGGATTAAATAAAGAATATTCAAGAAGTGGCTTACTGGTATTTTATATCAGAAATGTCCCTGGGTCACCCTGGTTGTCTAGTCTATAATTTGTGTTTTTAAGACTGGAGCCTTCCTGCTAACTGTTGCCTTCTTGAAATCCATTGAAAAACTGACAGTGATGGGTGGTCTGTTTGCTGAAGACTGATTGATTTTGTGTGAGTGGAACTAATGTGCTTCTCATACTGCTGCAAAAGTGTTTGCATTATTTTCTGATACATCTCCTTTACTTGCAGAAGAATTATAGCAGCACAGCCCAGCTAGGCAAGAGGCCTTTAAATTGCCTCCTGACTACCTGCTTTTCATCGGATATCAACATGCTGAGCTCGGGAGGAATTTTAAAAATGCTTATAAGAACAAAAATAAGCACTGGACCAACATACAATCTAAAAGTCAGCCTTGGGGGAAATCCTGCAGCAGAATGCCTGAGGGTTGGCAACAGTCCTGGCAGAGTGACTAACACCCTACCTGAAATCAGCAGGATAAATGGATTTTAGCCTTGCCGGTGCAAGAGAGTCCCGCTGCCAGGTTGGTGTTTCTGGGAGCCAAGGCACAGTGAAGAGCCATAGCTGGATCCTGGTGTGCAGCCGAGCCACGCAGCACGCTGCTCCCAGCACATGGGGAAGCACAGCTCCGCCAGACCTGCTGCTCTTGTCCTGCACACCCAGCACAGGGAGCCCAGGGAGGGAGAGCTCTGTGCCTTCCTCTGGGCTGTGGTGAGAGTGACAGTGCTCAGAGCCCCTTTGCAGGCTTCCCAAGCAAATAGGAAGCCCATTACTAAAATGCCGTTGTCCTTCATTTGTCAGATTAAGACTGCTTAATGGATTACCCAGGCAGCAGAGTAGCAAGTAGCTGCTCTGATTTGAGGAGTCTGGCCTAGAATGCTAAATACTTGGCTCTGTCATACAGTGTGTTTTCACATGGATTTATCAGAAGAAAAAACCAGTTGTTTTATTGCACACTATCATTTTCTTCAGCATCTAAAAAGAGATTAATTTCCTAGGAATTTTAACACGTATTTTTGCAACAAAATTGTGACTTCATCGTTCTAATAATGTGGAAGTAAGTGACTGGGTTAAAAAATCCCAACACCCACCCTTCCATGTATGATTTTGTTATGCGATCATAATAACTGATACTAACTGGTAGTATTCATTCATATCACCTGCAGCTACTCCAGGAGAGAGGCAACAATGTAGACTAATGGTTCTGCAGCATAGCTGTGAGATAATGACATCTTACTGATCACGCTGACCAGAGGGTATATCTTTGGACTGTGCTCAAGAGGAACGCAGCAGGTTGCTATTGCTGTCAAATTCCCTTAATATCAGCTAATTTTCAAATGGCATTAACTGTACAGAAGCAAGCTTTTGCAAGAACAGTGGGTCAGCTTAATTAGTCTGAGAACCTCAGTGAGAAAGTGGGTATTTCTTAAAGGTTTAGTCTGAAATTCCAGGAAACGGATTCCCAGCTTTGATTCCTTGCTGATGTGCTGCAAGAAGTGCTAGCACAAGGATTTGCTCTTAAGTGTTTTCTTCCCATGGCCTGTGCAATTAGCATTAAGCCAGTGGTAAGGGATGGGGCTGATTTGCATGAAGTAACTTTTCAGAGAAGTCTGGGACCGGTGATGTCAGAAAATCAGAATGTGCTCACAAGTTAAATTGTAGTGTTTTGACCTGGTGAATGGAGCATTGATTCCTGCCTTGTAAAGAAATCAGGGAGGGAACAATGCTTACTGAACAGACAGTATCATCTTCAAATGAATCACTTCCACTAATCCAGATACAGAAGCAAACTGCCACTTTGTCTCAGATTTTAGGGAGGATGCAATTAAGCTGCTTTTTCCTGCAATGTTTTCTTTAAGGCAAAAAATAGAAAGGCATATCAATGGAACCATGTAATCTTATAATCTTTGTATGATTGAGAAATATCTGTAGGTGTAACCACCAACTTACTTTTAATACAGCCTTTACTGTCCAAATGAATACTGCAATAGCTTGTGAAACACAGAGCATCTCTCTCCCAGCGTAATTGCTGAACCCAAATTAATCCACTGATTAACCAAGGCCCTTGTCTGACCTGTTTAGGCCTATAGCATAATCTATAAAGAGCAACATGAAGGAAACAGCTTTGCTTGGAATACAGTTCAGCCTTTGTATGAATGAGTCTCTATCTACAATATTTTGTAAAGTTGTGAAGATTTTCAGTAAACTGGAGTTATAGATGAGTGTAGAAGTTTTTCTATTTCTTTGTTTTCCTTGGGATGTCTCTTTGCTTCATGGACTTGAGAAAGAACACTTTAACTTCTGTTTTCTCACTCAAATACTGTCTGGTAAACTATTTTAGAGCATGGAGCTGCCTGTTGCAGCCCTTTCATACAGACAGGAAAATTAGAACAGATCTCTCCTGGGGAACAAGAGGTACTAATTTCAGCCTCTGAAAGTGGGAGAATCAATAAAATCTGGTAATCTCTTCTGCTGGCTGAGAGTTCTAGCTAATGAGTCATTTAAACAGCCCAAGCAACTTTCTGACTCCAGCCCTTTCTTTAGATTGTTTCTCTTGACTCAGTTCCAAAAGGGTTGAGGCTGAATGGACTATCCTGTGTCCAAAACCACCAAGTGACCTTGGTAACCAAATAGTTCTTTCAGATTTTCATTTCAGCAATAAAAAAAATACCTTTTCTTTGTCTTTCTCCCTAGGATTCAGACAATCTCCAGAAGACTATCAGTTATTCACAGAGCCATATTAATATTATTTTCAGGCTGTTGCTACCTTTCTTCTCATATTTTCCAACCTCACACAGTTTTCTTGGCTGTTTGATTTAGCACACACATGTCTGTTTTCTCTTAGTCACAGAAGCTGGGGTTTTTTTGTTCCAGCCCTCCTGTAGCATATTTTCTGGTCTGTGTTATAAATGCAATTAAAGCCTTGAATGGACATGTTTAGGATGTGGGTGCAAACTTGTGCTGTTGGTTAACTGGTTTATTTTTCATTGTTGTAGCTCAAACAAACAGCTGTACCTCGCCACAGATCCTGTCTTCAAATGAATAGCAGGTTTCAGTTTTTATTGCCAGATATGAGCATGTGGTGTTGTGGAACTACATCCATCTGTGGACTACCTTTTCCCAAACCCCGAGCTGTGAAAATGCTGAACCTTCTACAGGGCCTGACATCCTTTTGTTATGTTGTTCTATTTTAATCCCTGTAGAAATATAAATGAACTTAGAAAATCCTGCCTTTTTTTCATTTGCAAAATCTCATGTCAGAAGACCTCAGGGAAGGTTTACTATCTATTCTTTGTTGGAATAACACCTTAAGCCAAAATCCATAAAATATATGTTTTCTTTCATTTGGTAGAAGTTGTTCAACAGTTAGAAAAACTGTTTCAGGTTTAGATGAAATTATGTTTAGAATTAAGGGGTTTTTTTCCCTTTACTTCAATAGTGACAAAATGATGGAGCTTATTTTGCTGTACTAGGTGAATATTCCTTTGAAACCAACATGCATTTGAAAAATGTTTTTTGTTACCAAGTCCACAAGGTTTTTCCTGGGAGAGTTTATCTAGCTAAAATCTTCCTTCAGTATTCTTCCCACTCTCTCAAGCTCCTGAGCAGTGCTTTGTAAGACACTGTATATACAGACGAAAAAGACCTCTGACCTAAATAGCTTGAGTCATTGAATCAAAGAACCATTTAGGTTGGAAAAGATCTTTAAGATCATTGCGTCCAGCCACTAACCCAACATTGCCAAGTCCACCAATAAACCATGTCCCAAAGTGCCACATCTACACATATTTTAAATACCTCTAGATATGATAACTCCACTGTTTCCCTGGGCAGCCTGTTCCAATGCTAGACAACCCATTCCATGAAGAATTTTTTTCCTAATACCCAATCTAAATTTCATCCGATGCAACTTAGGGCCATTTCCTGTTGTCCTGTCACTTGTTACCTGGGAGAAAAGACCATGCCCTACCTTGCCACAACCTCCTTTCAAGTATCTGTAGAGAGAAGATCCCCCCTCAGCCTTCTTTTCTCCAGTTTAACACCCCCAGTCCCCTCAGCTGCTCCCCATAAGGCTTGTGCTCCACACCCTTCCGCAGCTCTGCTGCCCTTCTCTGGACGTTCTCCAGCACCTCAATGTCTTTCTTCTAGTTAGAGGCCCCAAACAGAACACAGGATTTGAAGTGCGGCCTCACCAGTGCCAAGTGACAGGGGGACAATCACTACCCAGGTCCTGCTGGCCACACTGTTCCTGATGCAAGCCAGGATGCCACTGGCCTTCTTGGCCACCTGGGCACACAGTGGCTCGTGTCCAGGTGCTGCCAATCAGCATCCCCAAATCGTTTTCCATCAGGCAACTTTCCAGCTGCTCTACGCTTCTCAGTCTTTGCTTATTTTTTCTTCTTCTCATTTCCAGTTGTTTGGAAATTGTGGCATCAAATTTTTAGAAGTTCTGCTTTTAAAATTCAGAATTAGCTTGTGTTATCATGGAAAAGTAGTCTTAGATCTCTACCTGAGAGCTGCACAATCCCAAATAGCAACAGTTTGTGGACATAAATACAAATTCTGTAGGGAGGCTTTTCTGGAGTTGCAATGTGTAATTTCAGATCTAGACTTTTAGAACTGAGTTTATGAAAATTTTCTGCTTCTCCTTCAGTGTTGCCAGGAGGGCATATTATCTATTTCTTCTTGTAAATAATAAACTTTCTTTTCCTCTGCTGTATCACAGTGAAAGTGAGAACAACTTAAAGAAGTGAAAGCAATTTGTTCTGCAGGAGGTATTAGATAAAGGGTGCCTAGAGGATTCCTCATACCATCTTGAGACGGAGATAAAACAGAATGACATGATAGACCATTAGGCAAAGCAAAGTAAGCACAGCAGCAGATTCTTGTCTCAGATCTGTGATGCATTTTCCTACCTTGGATGATTAAATAACAGTGTCTGAAACAACAGCTCTCCTGGCTTTGCTGAGTTCTCGTGGAACCTTAGGAGTCAGCAGCAGTCTTTGCTCAGAGAGATAAGGGACTGCAGGCTGCCCAGAGGACACCCAGAGCAGCTGCTCTTGCTTACCCTTTCTTTTGAAAATGGCAGCACAGTTAAAACCATTTTGTAGACTCCTTGCCTAACCTTCACTAGGGATCTGGAGCTCCCCGTCACTGCCAATTTCTGAAGCTGCAAGAATTTAAGAATCAAAGTGAGAGATTAAATGAGACTGCAATGACATAGCCTAATGTACTGCTCATATGGCAACAGCAGAGTTCATTAACTGTGCCGGGGCTTAAATATTACCAAACATGACGTTAAATAACTAATTTCTAAAGGAATTCTTGGAAACATGAGACTCTGCTCTGAAAATTTTCTGAAAACAACATTCCAGAAAACAAAATCATCAGATTTACAATTTGTATTGACCCAATATAGTTTTTTTTGGTTTATTCTCTCACAATAAATTAAAAAGAGCTTACATTTTCCAAATTACTTCTAAATATCTAGTAGAAGCCAGGATCCTAAGAAACTAATTCAAATGAAATTCTTGATGCCAGAAGAAACAAGATTATGAATAAGCTGAATGACTTTCCCTCTTCACTGCCCCAAGGGCCTACTGTGGAATTGGCACTGCAAAATTCTGTGGGCTGGTCAGCCCACAGACAGGAGCGGGAACCAAAGTACTTGTGGCACTTAGCCTAAATGAAGGTGCTGATGTGGATATGTCCTATTCTCCAGTTCTCTAACAGCTTGTAAAGAAAGGATCAGCTTCTGGAACTCTGGATGCCCAGATAGTAATATTTACTCAGGGAATAGGATACACAATGTTGGCCTATCCCCTTCTTATTCTTCTCTTTCCATTCATCGTGTGTAAAAATCTCTGTCCATCAGTGTATGCCTTGTAATGACATACTCACTAAACTTAATGGCCTGTGTCTTCCCATTGACACCCTGTCCAGCTGAAAAACTACCCACTACTGTCTGCCTAAGCCAGGGCTTTCCTCACCCAGCCACTTCTTTTGTGGTCAGAATCAGCACAGCCATCTCAGTTAGCAGAATAAATCTGAACAAGTCTTCAGGTGAATCATGTTGTGTACACAGAAGTGCTTTAAATGGTAAATATATTGAATTTTCAGTGTATGAGTCAAATAGGTGATGCCTTGAAAGCTTTACCACAATTACTGTTTCTGTGTGTGTGTGTGTGTGTGTGTGCATGCTTTAACTAAAACTGACCCTCATGAACGTTTTAATCAAATACTCTACTCCTTTTAAACACTTTTTTTAATTTCCTCTCATTCTTTGGGAAGGAAATTAAGTTTGGTTGGTCGCCTCCAAGGAATAAAAGTGAAGTTATTCTAGTTTCCCCAAACTGATCAAGGCTTGAAACAGCAATCTCTTCTGAGTGCTCTCTGCCAAGGTAGTTATCCTGCAAGAGGCTGGCAGAGATAAACCCTACAAAACAAACAACCCACCCCCAAAACCTCAGCATGGCAGTTATTTCACTGTTCACAATAGGAAGATGACATTTCAGAAGAAAAGCACTGTACCTTAGACATTAGCTATCAAATAAGCACACAGAATAGCTCAGAGTTAACATCTGTGTAACAAAAACTAGAAAATAGCAGCAATTCCTCTGGAGACACTTGCACCTTGTGTCCTTTCTTTCCTACCTATATTATTCTCACTGGCTGCATCTTGGCTCCAGACTCCTGTAGGTTGATTTAAGAAGTCCAGAATGATCCCAGATCCGTTTGTGTGCATCCATCAAACTTTGACTACCTGTCTCAGAGGGATTTTTCCTGAAAAACAGATGACAGAAGGAACAAAAGGTTATGAGAACCTTACATTCTTTTGTACTAATTTCCCATTGCTAATCATCTATTCTCAGTGTTTTTCACTTCCCTGCAAGTCATCTCACAAACATCCTTTAGAAATTTCTGTCTTCTATTTCTTCTTTAATCTATACCCTTAATACTTTCTTTATCTGGGAATTATCCCACCATATTTGCCTCATTTGCCTCATCTTATATATCTTTTGTCAAAAAAAAAAAAAAAAAAAAAAAAGGTGATTGATCCTGATTTTTAAAGAAAGCATCATTTTAACTTTTAAAAGCATGTTTTCATGCCACACTGTATCCTATTACATGCTGCTAGGGTAGCGGAGTGATTCATTTAATGATGTGTGATTACAGTTTTTCTCTCCTCCTGAGTACCAAAGTTGCATATTTCATCCAAACTGCTAGCAAAGCAGATCCCTTATGAGAAATGTATAAAGTGTGTAGTCTCCAAGGTTAAAAAGGAAAAGAAGTGAAAAATAACCAGCTAGTGCAGTTTTATCACGTTTGTCCCCGAGGATTCCGAACCAGCACCAAGTTGGAGAAGAGAGCCAAGCAAGACTCTCAGGCAGGTACTGTGAAGCCTTGGAGGGTGTTTAGTACGGAGGGACCACCCTAATGGGGAACCCTCAGCTTCTTCAAGCTGACAGACTCCACGGTCGCTGTGCTATCGACTAATTCCAGAAGTTTATTCACCTCTACCTGTCACTTCCACGGGGAGGCAAAAGCACTTGACAAGAGATTGGTATCTTCAGGATAGACAACAGCGAAGTTACACATCCCCACAGGGCTGGGGCAGACTCCTCCAAGTCTCACGAACCACGGGCGTCTCCAATTTCCCCGCCATGTTTGGCCTTGTGCTCTCCGCGCTGCGCTGCTCCGCCGGCCTTCGTTACTCGGCCCAGTTAGGTCAGCGGGAAGGAATCTAGAACTGTTTTACATTTTGCTTGTGCGCGTTGGAACAGGAAGGACTGCGCGTCAGTAAGTTCATGAGGCGAGCTAAACTGGTAGCAGCTGTATTTCTTAATGAAATAGGTATTTTGATATTACCTCCAGGAGTTCCCCTAGGAGGGTTCAGGCTTCCTATCCAGCATGGCCTGCAGAGGGCATCAAAAGAATTCAATGGGCGCTAAACGTTGTTTTCTGACGGTAACTCTTTAACAATAGCGACCCTTAAACATAGTGTTTTGTCATTAAATCAGAAAAAGTGAAAAAAGCACTTGATTAAAAGAAAGGATGACATTTCACTGCATCTTTTCTGCTTTTTTCCCCTGGCTTCTTGATAAGGGAAGACTGGATTTTGAACCCCATTTATTCTCCAAAGCCTTGCTATCAGCAGAGACTTTGAGAGAATGTCATGGGAAAGGGAACTTCAGTCACCACTGACAATAGGATTTAGAAGGTTTTAAAAGTTTCTGAGAAATAGGGCAGACGATTTCAGAAATTCTTCTGTTTTCTTTATATTGGAATAGGCTGCTTTCCAGCATTTTTATCTGGGCTGAATCCTAGCTGAAGAGTTTTATTGCATTTATAAGAGTAAATAGCACTGTTGGTAGCATCCACATTTCTTTGCTGCACTGTGAGTACAAGCATAGTGAACTTGACTGGGAGCATTTGTAGAAAACTTAAAATACACCTTCTTTTCCTGAATGTTCGCTGTTCATACTCCCCATAACATCTGGCCTTCCTATTTCATATTTAAGATCTCCTGGATTTTTGATTCAGACTGTACAGTGGGCCTGAATCCTGAGGATCCCAGTATATAGGTTATTGGTGCAAATCTGAATCATTCAAACTACTCTTAAATATTTTGTCTGTACTTTTATGTAGCCTCTTAAACTTTCCTAGATCTGTAGTATCTTTTGTTTTCCTACATCCAACATATATTACAATTACATTTTTCACTTAAATATATGAACCTGCATTAAGCTTCTTCCTTCCAGTGTGCTGCTTGTTTATTTGCTGTTTGATAATTTTTTTCTGGTTATTATATTACATTATATATGATTTTAAAAAAAGCATGAGGTAATAATGACTTACACTTATCCAGAGTATATTGTAGCATTTTCTTTGCAATAAACTCTCTTATCCTTGTTTCTCTGTTATTTTTACTCTTTGAAAAAATGTTTTCACCAACATTATATCTTCTTTGTGTTTTCTTTGTTACACAAGACTAATAATTTTATTTAATTGCAATGATGAGGTGCCATTAAAAGCAAGCCGTTGCTAATCTGAGTGAGAGTTGTGATAAAAATACCGTGAATAAGATTGAGCTAGAGTTGCACAGTCAGCCTCTAATCTGAAACTTCTATCTTTTGAACTCTTCACTTGAAAAACACTTTTATTTAACAAGGCAGCTATTTATTGTTTTTCAGTGAGGCATAGGTTCTGAGATTTCTTTCCAGCCCCAGGTCTGACCTTCTGCTTTATCTTTTTGTGCCCATATGTTTCTCTGCCAAGCCTCTCTCTGCCCTGGTTCTGTATCTTTCTCACCATTTTTTCCAGCTTCCATTATAATTTTGCTTACCCAGCCAGTCCTTCCAGGTCTGCATTTTAAGTTTTATCCCTAGTGCTCTCAGTCTCATATCAGCATGCTCTCTGTGTTTTGTTCTGCTACCTTCACCTTGCCCCAGAGCATCACTCCTTTTCTGTCCTTTACCCCTTCCCCCTTGCTATTCCCCACCAAACTTTTCCTCCTGCAGTTTCTCCTCCAGTTTTAATGTTCTCCATTCTAAGACACTTTGATATCCAGCCTTAGAGGGAAAACTTCCCCTTCCACCATCCTCATGCCAACCACCTGTGCATTCTTTTTCCATTCCCCATCCACCATCCCATCTTCTCCTAGCCTCACTGCTTTCCAGATCAGCTTTATTTCCTCTGGTGCATTATGGACAGAGTAATCATCCTGCCAAAGTTCAGTTTCAAAGCCAGAACCATAGGAGACGTTTAAAGAGAAAGTCACCAGGATGTTTTAAGGTAACGCTTGAAAATCAATGAAAAACTATACCAGGAGACATTCTCCCTTAAATTGTCCTGGGTCAAAACTCTGGACTGAAAAATATGAACTTAATGTGGCAGAAACTGGGTAATTGAAACAAGTATTTATAACTGCTTCAACACTGATAATGCAGAAGAAACTGGGAAAACACAGCAGCTACTGTGTCTCTTGTGCACATTTTCCATGGTCATATTAGTTTTGTAACACTGGCATTGTAGTTATTTCTTACATGTGGCACTGAAATCAGCGGCATGTGTGAAAGCAAGTTGGGAAACATCTACTATATTGTTCTGTAGTAGTTTGTTTGGTTTGTTTAACAGAAAAATTCCATCATTCAAAAAGTGTCAAGGCTGACAAAAAATATGTTTTCAGACACTAAACAAGTTTCCTTGAACATCCAGGTTTTCCATTGGCAACCTTGTAAGTGCAAACGCTGACTACGTATTTCCTCCTTCATACCTGGAGGTAAATGGTCTGTACTTACCAACAGCCCTTTAGTAACAAGCTCTTAAGAAACAAAAACCTTTGGAGACAAGTTTCTGAACCACGTGCATGCGCAGGGAGAAGGACAGCTGCATAAAAGGCTTTTGCCTGCAACTTGTTGGAGTTTTCACAAGGGTATGTAGTGACAGGATAGGGGTCAATGGCTTTAAAATGAAAGAGAGTAGGTTTAGATTAGATATTAGGAAAGAATTCTTTAATGTGAGGGTGTTGAGGCACTGACACACGTTGCCCAGGGAAGCTTTGGATGCCCCTTTCCTGGAAGTTTTCAAGGCCTGGTTGGATGGGGCTCTGAGCAACCAGATCTGGTGGGAGGTGTCCCTGTCCATGGCAGAAGGTTGGAATGAGAGGATCATTAAGGTCCCTTCCAACCCAAACCATTCTATGATTCTTTGATGATTCTATGATCTATGAAAGTACACGTCTATTTATAGCCATCTAAACATTTTCTGAGCACCTCTTTGGCTAAATTAGCAACTTCAATTTTACATACATTTTTGTTCTTGCTTGAGAAATTATATTTAAAAAAAAAAAAAATCATCCTGATGTATGCAAGTCTGCAGCCTATGAAAGACCCCTTGTTCTTGGAATGTAGTGAGAGCATAATGGCTAAGGAGCAGACAGAAAATCCAAAGCAATTTAGGGTTTTCATTCCGATTTTTAAAAAGGGGTAAATTTAAAATTCATAAATTTAAGTGTGGATTCCCATTATGTAGAATACCATATGAGACAAAATGCAAGAGAATCTTTTCTCCATAAAATTTAGAGACCCTAAGTATAATTTATTCATTTTAATATCAAGAAGCAACATGATGTGAGTTTCTAGATGGTAAAATGAAAAATGAGCAAACCCCTACAAGATGGTTTAGTGATGAAGATCTAGGAACAGGCTTTTCTTTTTCATGTGCCCTAGATTTTTTTTTATTGTTAATTTGGGATTAGCTTTAGTTATGCTAATGTTACAGGATATGTAGTAAATGATGATGTTGTGCCAAGGTTTTTGTACAGGTAAATACTGCTTTCCTAGGTTGTATTATTGCTGTTTTGTAAACATTTGCCCTCTGCACTCCTGGAATTTGATACTGCTAACATCTCCTGGCCAACTTCTAAAATCTCTCCATTACATACTTTTCTCCTTTATAGTTTAAAGAAATTTATGTTAAAAGGGGCCTTGTAGAAGTTACTGCTTTTAGTGATAATCACTGGTGTTAAGAAATCTCTCTGGGGCACCAAATTGTCTGCAATACCTGTAATATAAATTATTAACTGAAGTAAAATCAGAAATAAAAAACTTCAGGGAAAAGTAATGGGGAAGTAATGATTCAAAAGGGTAAAAGAAATATCACTTGCCTTGTAATTCATCCTTATAAAAATTCAACCATAATACCCAGTTCCCATGAACAAGTGGGAATAAAATAAATTAATTTTCCCTAAGATTTGTCTGGTTTATGTCTTTAAATTCTTCTCTTACCATCGTGGTGTAGATGTTTCCTTTTTTTCCTTAAAAAAAGAAGCCTCCACTGACTCTCTTGCAAGCCTCTGCCTGGATCTTTTTGTTTAAATAAACACACTCAGTAAACAGTTCTCTTGGATATTACAGGCCTGCTTGAATATCTGTCAGAAAAAGACAAAGATTTCAGTGTTAATGGATTCTTCAGAATGGATAGTATTTTATCAACTAATCAGATCTTTCTGGTCTTTTTTCATCCCTAGTTGAAAACACTTGAGGCTTCACTGATGTTTCGAGGAACAAAACCTCCTAGAGGATGGATGGAATTCCCTGTATTAGATATTAGATACATTTACTTTCCTCTACATCTGTTGTCTCCTTGTGCTCCTGAGGAGCAAGGCTCATCTTGGGGGAGGCTGAACATTGAAGGAAAAGGTGCAGAAGTGTTGGGCTGCGCAGGGACAGAGTTCAGAGCCACCACCACCGCCACATGTTCAGGTGGGTTTACACTGTGGCTGTTCTGCTGCATTGACAAGAGTTTTACTTGCTTAATCAACAGACGTCTTGACTTTTATGCAGCTTTCCTTAATTGTCCCGAAGATGCTTTTAGCTCTTAGTTTCCACCCTTGGACTCTGTTGCAGATTCTGGCTGACCTTCTCTGTGGCTATTCACTGCGGGCATGTCACTCCTCTCCTCTTGCATGACATATGAAGAGAAGCTAATTCAAAGCGTTCATTGTTTATGGCTGGGTTTTTTAGTTCCTTTTAGCTTCAGGGGTTTAAAGCTGGGGAACAGCTAATCAAAGGCTAGTGCAGAAAACTGATTTCAGCTGTCTCTTCGTAGGTTTCACTTTTTTTTTCAGGCATCTTCCTCCCCTCTCTAATGTAGTCCCCTTCCCTAGAACTGAGAAGAAAGCAAAAGCAAGTTTGAATTTTCTAGAAGGGCATGCCTAGCTACAGGAAATTAAGGGCTGGTAGGCCATTTTT
This sequence comes from Hirundo rustica, assembly GCF_015227805.2. NCBI lineage: Eukaryota > Metazoa > Chordata > Aves > Passeriformes > Hirundinidae > Hirundo > Hirundo rustica. Next base: position 121,375,057 of record NC_053450.1, read on the forward strand.
ATGCTATCCATCCCTTCACTTAAATACTCAGCTGTTGCTGATGGTTGCCTTGTGGACTAACAAAATTTTCTCCTACCTCAAACATGTTTACTGCCTGCTTGTAACCAGGGGGTACATACAGCACTTCAGAAAAAACAGCCCCTTTTATGGGCCAGGGCTTAAGCCAAAGCCAGCTACCTTTTCCTATCTTTGTCTTTTTGAAAGGAGAGATCTGTTTCCTTCAACAGTACTGTTTATAACTTCACCAGATGAAAACTCTCATGTCCCATTTCCACGGAGACTCAGTGGTATCTATTTGCTGGCTACAGAATTAAGAAAGCAGAACTTAGTTCATCTTTAATGTTTGCATACACACCATGCAAATTTCCTTCAAATGAGCCAGGAAATTCTAAATATCATCTCATTGCAAAAAAAAAAAAAAAAAAAGCTGTCTCCAAAGGTCAATTTAGAGACGTTGTGACCTGTGATGCCCTTTAGTATTGGCTGCGTTTCCCACAAAGTATGTGAATTCTGGATGAGATGACTGCTCAGTCTGGAGTTATATTTTGGACATCAAGTAATGAGACAGTTATATCTTTTAAAGTGCCATAAAAATGGCAAAATGAGTTTTCTAATCATAAGACTACCAATCCAAACAACCAGAACTGTATGAAACTCCGCTGTGTATTTCAAGTAAATGTACTTTAAATGTGTTGCTTGAATTGGGAGAACATTTCCTATATAAGCCTGATTTGTATTGTTTTTTATAGTCCAAAATGTTTATCTATTTGTTTTGCCAGTGATTTCTGTTTATCAGAAAAATTATTTCTATGTCACTGGAGAAATTACTTAAGAAAAAAAAAAGGCCCCCAGTGCCAGGAAACTATTTTACTTTATAACTACTTGGGAGCTCAAGAAATAAATCTCCATTGCTTTACACTCTGACAGACACCAGTGAGCAGAATGATGAAAGGGAAAATTTAGCATCCCCATATGGTAAAGAGGGATAGGAACATTCCTCTGTTGTAAATCCTGTATTCCTTGTCTTAGGTGAATATGAAGCTTTTCAAGTACAATGTAATTCTCTGCATCAGAGTCTGATTCTTAAGGTCTCTACTGGCATATTTTAGCTTTGTAAGCAGATTAGCAGATCACCTGACAAAAAGGTGGATCTAAATTCTCTCTATACCTCACAGAGAGAGTAGTCACACACCTCTTTCAATTTACGCACATCCTCCCCAGTTCTTTCAGAAGATTATTTCAGAGCAGCAGTCTATCAGGGGATGTTACCATTGCTTTTAAAGCGTATGTGACAAATTATTAACCAACTTCCCCAGATTTATTAGAGATAAATTTTAGATTAAGCTTGCTTTTCTGTTTCTGTTACACTGTGGATTTATATTTTAAGATTAGAGACTTGCCTGGAATAGATTATTTTTCATCTTAGCTCTTTAATGGGATGCATTATTACAATAAGTCCATGGAAATGTTGTTGGAGCTTTTACAGTATTATTGGATTTTCACTGGATTCTCATTTTGGTAGAATATGCAATAGTTTCTGCTGTTAAGCAAGCCTGGATCTTGAAACATGGATTGTAAAGCTAGACCTCCACTGTATTTGGTAACTAACAAATTCACCTGTAACTGAGTCCCAGAGTTATCTGGAAGCGCTCTAGATGGTCCTGCTAGACATTATGTTTTGAAATAATTTCCTGCAAATTTTTTTTCTATTGGTTGAAATGTGATAAACATTAACTATTTTTTTGTTCACTGAAGATCAAATAACTCAAGATAACAGGAAGTTACTATGTCACTATCTAAGCTGATAGGCAAACAGACCCTTGCTCATTCCTTCTCTACTTGCTTAATCAGCTTTAAGTTTCAGGAATTCCAGCTTACAACTACAGCCTTCATCTCTGCGACCACCGAGGGACAGAAAGAGACCCTCCCAGCAACACGTCACACATACATCATCAGAGGAAAGAAGCAAGATAAAAGCAAGACTGAAAAATCTACCAATTCACGGCAGTTGGTGGAGCGAGACTCCCCTGTCGTCCAGCGCTGTATTTGCCTTTGCTTTGCCTGCTGTAATGTAATAAATTCCTATTGGAACTTTTCTTCGTGTTCATAGTCTATTACAGAAAGGCTTTTATTTTCCATCATTCACTCCATAAGGAAGTAGTATCCTATGAGACTTCTGCTAGTTTTCCTTTCCCTCATTGGAGAATGTGATATGGCTATCTGCAAGGATGATCCAGAGGTAGAGATATTTTATCTAACCATCTGACCTTAAAAATGCTTCAGAAATGTAGGTGAAAAGATGCAGATCAGCTCTTTATGTGGCCTTCACCCCATGAACCACCATGATCTGGACCCTGAGCATCACCTTGGCTCACATTTCAGGGTGGGTAGAAGCTGATGTCTCGTGCTGAAGATCCTTAAGGACCTTCAAGCAAAAGTTAAAACACATCTGACCATGGTCTGGTATCCCCACTGCCTTGCCATACCCAGGGAAAAGCACATTCTTCATTTGCCAGGGCTGCTACTTTGTCTCCTTTGTCAACTTGCACTCAATTCACTTTGACATTTTATTATTCTCCTGTGCCAAATTTGCCTTATCCTTGCAAGAAACTCTGAAAATAATCTGAGTCCTTTCTGAAGACTTTGCAATTTTTTTGCAAAGCAAAAAAATGCTTTGTTTGTTAATATAAGGATGACTTTGGAATTAAGTAGAATTAGGAATCAGTCTCCATAGGGGTCTCTGGCAGATTGCTACATTCCTCTGATTTCAACTGCACCTGCAAAATTTTCTTAATCTGATTTCTAAGTAGATTCTGTACCAAATTGCTTCCAAAAAGTTGTGCTATTTCTGCAGAATATTATCCGAGTCTCAGATACAGAGAAAAAGAAAAAAAAGCAGCTTACTTTTCCCAGGTTGGTGCTATATGTACGAGCTGCTTTTGTAGAAGCTCTATTTAGTGACAATTTTGCATTACAAAATAATAGCTAGATCCCTATGACCTTATTTCAACTTACTTGTTCAATAAAAGCAAATACCAGGGCCATACTAAAAAAACGTCCAAACAACCCAACACAACTTTTCATGAAAGACACCTGTCATATATATATGGCTATTTATAAAGAAACACAAAAAATGGGAGACATGCTCACTGGTAAATTTAGTCCCTAAAAGCCCTACTTTTTCTTTGTTTTCTTCTTGGCATCTAAAGGAAGTCTCCTCTTACACTGAAAGCATAAAACACTTCAACCTACTCAAAGGCGTAAATTAAACAGAATTATTAAATTTACTTTGCTGACACTTAATTGCATATTTTCATTAAACATAGTGAAGCTGTGTTTTATTTTTACAGTAACTTAATAAGAGAAAGTAGGCCTACCAGATTTCAATTAGATTTGCCCAGAAGGGAAGGAAAAGAAGAGAGAAAAATAAGTATAAGAAATAATCGAATAAAAGATAATGGCAAATAGTTTTGCTTGGTAGTAAAAAAGGTACAGAGACAAAATGGAATTTCCTGGTATCCCAAGGAAAACCTCAAACAAACCACAGCTGAGCGGGTGAGAAATTTGCTACTTTTTTTATTTCAGCCTGTGCTGGATTAATGCAGTGAATGGATTCCACAGGCTGAGTAGTTGAGAGCTTGTGGTCAGTCCTGAGTGCTTTTCACTGAGAGGCCAGTGTTTAAATACTAAAAATGCATTGAGAATAGCAGAAAGAAAGAAAGAAAGAAAGAAAGAAAGAAAGAAAGAAAGAAAGAAAGAAAGAAAGAAAGAAAGAAAGAAAGAAAGAAAGAAAGAAAGAAAGAAATAAAGAACTAAAGAAAGAAAGAAAGAAAGAAAGAAAGAAAGAAAGAAAGAAAGAAAGAAAGAAAGAAAGAAAGAAAGAAAGAAAGAAAGAAAGAAAGAAAGAAAGAAAGAAAGGGAAAAAAAAAAAAAAAAAAGCTTTAGGGGATTCCATAGTAGAAAACACTATTCTCCTGAATTAATTATGATACCATGTGAAGTGCTGCATGAGAGAACAGAATTGTGGGTTAAGGTTGTTCATTTAAAGAATAGGGTTTTGTCAGGGTAAAGTCTAATTAAGTGTGTGGAGATGAGAGGGAAGAGTCAATGTTTGCCTTCGTTTGTTATCTTTTGATACCCCTGTCAGACAACTCAAGATCATAGGCAGTGCTCGAACACTGGGTCATTTTGCTTCTCCACGCCATACTGTTATCACTGCTGTAAGCTCTTTTTTTTTTTTTTTTTTTTTTTTTGGAGAGACAAATATCTTTGCACATTAGCAAGCTGCAGGAAATTCAGGCGTCAGTGACAGCACAGCTCTGGGAAACGTTCACGAATTAACCAGCTGAGGGAGCACAAGGCATCCCATTTTCAGTAATGGCACAGTTCAGGACTTCAGGGACTTCTAGAAGAAACAGTGTGGTAATTATTAATTCTGCTTCACTTAACTTCCCAGTGAAATATCTGAGGGTCCTTCTTCTCTCGTGAAGTAGTTTGGGTCAGAATCAATTTTTTGGAGGGGGTCAGAAGTGATTTTTAAAGGATGTGACTGATCTGCTCCTTTATTTAACTTACTGGTCTAGAATATATATAAATATATTTAGTTGAAACCAAGTAGAGAGTTTGATTCTAAAAGTCTGAGGTGAAATCCTGGACCACCTGAAGCTAAGGACAAAGTAAAATTTATGGGATTCGAGCCAAGTGTTGATACTTGCTCTAAACAAAGTTGTATTAACATGCAAATATAGTAATAGTTGTATCATACCAGATCTACAGTCTGCTCAGCCCATGGTCCTGCCAGTGGCAGCCAAGCAATAACAACACCTGCAAAAGCAGGACAAGCAATCTGGGGCCCAGAGAATCCTTGAGTTAGCTGGAGTATTTAATACAGGTTTGACAAAATAATCAGGCGACTAAGTGGACAGAAGAGAGGTGGTCTGTCTTTCAGTGTACACTAGCTGAGCTTTGCTGTTCTGTAGGACAGAAGCAAGCCAAGGTGCTGTCTTCAGCTCTAAACTGCTGGGCATCCCTGCAGGGACGCGCTGTGCTGCAGCTGAGGCTGTGTGGGGTTCCTCTGCAGAAAAGCCTTTTGAACTTGCTCTGCAGCCCATGATTATGCAGATAGGCAGTGCTGGGAGAGGAGAGGCAGCTACAGTAACTGCTACCACATGTGAAACTCTGGTCCCAGGATATTGTTTTCATTATAGTTTTGTTCTCTGCAGCTACTCCGACTCTGAAGTGTCAGATTCCAGTTTGATTTCTTCATTAGGAAAGCCGCTGCTTCAGTAGTAATGAACAACAGAAAGCATGAAAACACTCTGACAATGGTTGGTTTTGTTTAAAAATGTTCGCATGAGTTAGACAGTGTCTAACACTAATGCCTGGGACAGGTTCCTTTCATTATGCTTTGCATTTCTGGAAAATAACTCAGCCCGTTTTCACAGACATTGGTTAATCTGTACGGCACAGGTCAGAAAAGACATGTAAACTAGTAATGCTGCTTCTTTTTGGAAAGCAGTAAAACAGAGTCCACTCTTTGTAAAGGACTCAGAGTATGCTGCCATTCTGAATACCTACCAGCACAACTCATATACACATTAGAGTAAAATTGGTCTTCCCATTTCCTGAAACAGAAACCTGGTCTCATGTTCCTGTAAAGCACTGTCCACCTCCAGAACAAAATATGACACCTTCAGGTATTTTGCTCATAGGAAATATTATAGGTTGTCTGGATTTTTATGGTATTGAACCTATGCCTTTCTTCAGATTTATGAGAGTAAATAAGCCCTAGATCACTGGGTTTTGCCTTTCCCTTGAGGAAATGATGCTAAACTTTTTTTTTTTTTTCTCTCTCTCTCTCTCTTTTATTTTTTTCTTTTTTTTTTTTCTTTTCTTTTTTTTTCTTTTTTTCTTTTTTTTTTCTCCTTGCTTGTTTGTGCTTCAGGAAATTTCTTCTCTTCCTGCCTTGGGAAAAAGTGGTGTTATGGTAATGAAAATATGCACATAGTTTAAAAAAAAAGGTGGAAATCTTTGTCCTAGAAGAAATTACAAGGAATGCTTTAGGGGTAGATTAAATCCATTTTAACAACTGAATTTTTTTCCACGGTCTCTGCTTGTGAGAACTAAATTCCTTTTGATAACAAAAATGCTTTCTTTTGGCCTTGTATAATTAATCTTGGAAATCAGATAGGTGGATTTGGAGGTGCTGGTGAAATGTGAGGATTAAATTTTGAAATTTGACCAGCAGTGTTGGGAAGACAAAGAGATGGCTGAATAAGCAGGGACATCTGCAGCTGCCAGCACAGGTAGGCTGTATTTTCCTGCCAAAATTAGACTCTTCACCACTGCCCCACTTTTGTGGCATCAAGAGCAATGCAGCAGTTTGGTATCAGATCTTCTCTTGCAAGGAAAGTCAAAGGTACATTTTGCTGAAGCTCTAAGGGTTTTCTAACTTGATGATGAGATTAGCATGATTTAGGACCTGTATGCTGGCATGAGCTGGGATAGAGGCAAACAAAGGTAATGTTTATGTACCACATACTCTTTGAAGCATTTCTCTTTTTCCTGCTTGACCAGAATTACTATATTGATGTCAGATTCAGTTTGTGCCAGCTGCTTCTCATTCAACATTTGATTTCCTAAAGATACCATGGCAAAGTCACTGTACGAAATAGGAAAATTTAGAACAGAGACAAGGAAATTTTGCTCTACTATTTGCTGCGTCATTGATTTTGATTATAACTGACCTTAACAGCAAAACCTTCCTATCAGAGGGTCCAAAGGATACATTAGGAGGGAAACAGTGGATCTCTACCATTTTCAGCTCATATAACACTCTGAATTTATATGCATGGAAGTTATGCACACCCTGTTCTCATAGGATTCTGGTCCAGAAACTGTCAGTCCACTGGACCCGGGTCTTAAGCAAAGAGAGGCAATCAATCAGTCTCCTAAATAATGGCAGTATAGGCCACCACATTGAAAGGAAAACAGGCAGGCCAGTCTGGAAAATGTTGCTGGCATAGTTATGCCATTAATAGCCACCTGCACATGTAAGAAACTTCTCATGGGCTTAAGCCTGTGTAATGATGCCATAAAGAGCCATCTAACCCAGTTGATCCTGTCTTTTCCCCAGGATCATACATTTCCTGACCTGATGAACATGGGAAATGAGTACAAGTGTTCTCCCAGGGGGGTGGGGGGTATCAGCTGGGGGGAAGGAGGTGATCACAGGTTTAAGCTCCTCAGGGAGCTGCAGTGTGCAGTGTGTCATTCCTAAAATGCCCTTGCAGCACAGTGGCCTCCAGGCCAGCCAAAAGTCCCAAGTGAGGAGCTACGTCAGTGGGGTCCTGCTGGTAGCTGAATCCCTCTTCCCTTCCATCCTTGGCTGCTTGCACAGCAGCAGGATGCAGTTGTGGCTAATGACCTGTCCCAGTGCAGCATGGGCATGTCAGCACCATCAGAGCTTGCTCAAGGGTATTAACAAGGTAAAGAGAAAGATTTTAATCATATGCTGAACCTCACCTGACTAGAGGAATAAGTTGCCAGATTTATACATTTGCAAGTCACAGGTTTCAAAGCCATTTCTCCTCATCCTCTCAGTCTATGGAAAAGAGTATTTTCTTTCTTCCTTCCCTCTTTTTAACCACAGAGGTGTGTTGGAAAGAAAATTTTCTTCTGTGTAATTATTCTGATCTGCTTTACTCTGTTCTCAAGCCAGTGCCAGATCAGGCTGAAAGGAAATGGTGGAGGAGGAGAGCAAGGCCTGTTTGTGAGCAGCCTGCACAGAGTGGCTCAGCTGTATCATAAAGCTACACCTTGGGCTCAGTGGATGAATAGGGCAGTTCATTGGTCTGAACGCTGCTGTTCCAGGTGCTCTGCACCTGTTATTCTGCTCAGACATTGGCCTTTTTCTTTGCAGCCGTAATCATTTTAGACACTGGTTAAATAGACCTAATGTGCATGGTGAATTAGGAGCGTGAAAACAAAGCTGGTATGTCATGCTTCTGTGTTCCTGAATAATGACTAAAATCATTCTGAAAAAAATACTTTTAAAGGATCAGATTTCTATGTGGACCAGTCAATTTCCATTGTATGCAATGAGATCTTTATTCAAATCCTCCAGATGATAGATGGTTTTGCCCATAGAACCTGGAATCCCTTTGGTTATGACATTAAGTATAATTTTTGCTCATTAGGAATAGATTAGGCAAATGCTGCAAGAAAAGAGAAACAAAAAAGACCATAAGTCTATGGTTAACTTATGAAAGCTGAATTTAAAAATATTGCAAGGCAGTCTAATAGAGAAATCTTTAAAGTCTAAAAAAAATAGACCATGTGATCTCATTTTAAAAAATCTCATTGACCCAATCACCCTAGTTCTCCCTACAATCCTCCAGTCTTAGGATGGGAAATCTGCACCTGCTATCTGGTGCTAAATTCACACCTATAATCCTACCTCCCAGATTATGATCAGCTTCAAAAAAATTGCTTATTCATGTGGGTGGCATTAACTTTGCCTTTTCTTCGTATCTCTAGTCTCTTTGCAGTTAAGTAGACTCATTTATCCTACTTCAATAAAAGCCATTTTGCAAATTATTTTCTGATAGATTTATACCTCTAGTAGCTGTCAAAAAAATTCAGACCACCAAATTGATTCTCTGTTTTGTTGACTTATATAAAATATGTTCTAACAGATAGTCTTTGTTAGTTACCAAAAGCAAATGAAAATTATCTTCTAGAAGCAAAATATCCCTTCTGCAGGAACCTGTACTGGATTTTGCATATCTGTCGAAAAGATGTAGGTTGCAGGGTCCCCTCAGCAACAAACTTGCAGGACAAGAGGCAGAGAGGTGCATCCAGCAGCTGGCTGAGCAAGCCTTTGAAAATATCCCGGAGAAGAAAGTGAGAAATGCCACTGAAGTACATGCTGAAGGACCTTGAGTTGGCCTTCTGCAATTAAAACCATCTGAGGGGCTGGAGGTCAGAAAGGGGCGTGAGGGAGGTCAGGAGTCGTCTGGAAAAGGTGTCCCTTGCAGCGGCGCCGAGGGCGGAGAGGCAACCAAAGGGAAAGGAAGAGCTGGCCTCAGTGTTTGCTTTGGCCTAATTTCAAACAGAGCCCCTTCAGAATCTGTTTATACAGTCCTGTCTTTCAAGAGCTGCTCAATTTCTTTAACTAAGGCTCTGTGAGCCCTGAAGGTTTGATTTATCCCATTGGAAATCAGAAGATACGCAGTCAAGGGAGAGCTGATGTGGGCTTGGTGACATGCTTTATAAGTTTCACATTCAGAAGCAGTGGCTCTGTTTTAAGCCACTGCTGAGCAGAGATCTCAAGGAAGCATTGAGCTCTCTGGTGGATACCAGGTCGTAGCTGTTAGAGCTTTTCTAAGCACAAAGTAATATACTGCAAATAAGTTACGGCACCTCAAACTATCATAATCCTATCATTGTATGTCTAATGTGTAACTTTGCTTTTCAATAAGTATTTTCACATCATATTTATAACTGTTGCTCATCCCTTGTATCTGGGCTACTATACATTTAATATGCAGAAATCTGTCCCTAATTAACATTAGCAAAAGACAGCAATAAATGAAGACAAATGCTACAATTAAAAAAAAAAAAAAGGCAGCATTATTTTTAGCCTTCTGAGAGGTCTGGCAGTACACTACTCATTTTGGAAAGGAACAATTAGCCAGTTTGATAAAGCTGGATCGTGAAACACATCCACCACAGTGAAACGTTTTGATCGGCATGAGTGCTGAAAGCTGGACACCTGCCTCCAAGTCCTTGGAAATTTCACGCTTGGTCTGGGCCAAAACATGAAGGCTGTGCTTAGAGTAAGACTTCAGAAAACTAGGCACTTGCAATCAAAATTCCTTTCTCCTGGCCCAGCAGCCTTTCTCCTCTCAGCAGCCAAGGCAGGCCATCCTCCCATTACACAGCCAGCGCTGGAACAACTGTCCATAAACTGCTCCACTGGGACAGCTGTGTCAGGGACAATGAGATGGTTATAGACCCCTGCCACTCACTTAGCTTTTTCAGTGAAGAAAATAGCCTGGTAAAATTGCAAATGACTTAAAGTCTTCTGACAGCACATATTGATGCATCTTACTTGGTTTTGGGGAAATCCCTGGCATAAAGCATACATTTTGCCAATACAGCTGCATATGTGCAAATAATAAATTGCTGTAATATTCCCCCATTTCTCAAAACTTGTAAAATCTCTCAGTTAGGCAAGGCATAGATTCACCTGGCACAAATTCCCTCTTAGGCCCAATGCTGGCAGTTTCTAATTACCTAGGTGCCTTTAAAGGCCTGCATGGAGGCCATAGGGCCCCAGGTGCTCGTGCCCCTACGTAAAGCAGGCAAAGGAGTGTGTTTCATGTCACAGGAATGCTCCAATGGCAAACTCTTTAAAGACAGTTCAGTGTTCAGATACTGTAGGAGTGAGGTCAAATAAACTCCTGTATGTACACATATAGCTCATATTTCTTCAAAAATTTTATCTGCCATTTTTCAGCTCCAGTGAGGAGTTATTTGTATGGCTGAAAACAGTTAGGCTTCTGTTTGGGGGGCTAAACTTTGGGATATCCAGCTCTTAAAGTGTGACAGGGGACATTCTCTAAAGGCCTACAGGTTTATTTGTTTGTATCTTTACTTACAGAAGCCAATTCCAAATTTATCAAACAAAGGATTTTACATTTCCCAACAAACCTTTTGTCTCTGCGTTTCAGACTCGCGCCATTGGAAGTGCTTCCCCTGGGATGGACGCACTGCTGGCTGCTGCTGAGCCCACAGCTGACCAGTACCTCCAGATCCCTTTCTGCAGGGCTGCTTTCTTTCTCTTAATGTCACAATACATGTGGAAAATAAATGTCTCGAATAACAGGGCATCAAATAGAAAGAAAACAAATGTTTAAAGGTGGCTTTCATAATTCCACAATAACAACAACAACAAAATACTACAAAGCTGATTTACACTATCTGATCCATTAATCTTTGTCTCAGTAGAAATGAAGTAATGAGCAAATCCTTAAAAGGAAGCTTTTTGTCTCTGATGTAGTATATTCAAGAGATTCTTTCACATATTACACTGGTGTGGGTAATAAAAGCCATCACAGTATGCTAGAAAAGGGATATTTGTTCAGAAGTTCGGTGTGACTGTGAAGGTATCATTAATCTATTTTTTCTGAGCTTACTGTTTCAGGCTGTCATATTAAAGGACTAACTTGTGACAGAAATGTCATAGAGCAGTACAAAATGTTCCAGACCAATTCTAAACCCAACTCAATGCCTTTTCATGTGACAACAAGCTTTGGTGTTTAGAAATGAAAGGCCTGGGGGAAATGGGGAACCAAGGTGAAAAAACGAGCAGTTTTAGAAGACATTTAATGTCTCTGACAAGGCCTCTGTTAAAACACTGAAATAAATTGTGCTATCACTCATCTTAAATTTCTGCTAATCACAAAGACTAAATCTAAACAAGGTAAAAGACTTCACAGCATTTTATAAGACAAGTTCAAACTTAGGGATTGCTTCTTTTTTTATGGTTGAAGCTGGATACAAACAAAAATTCAACACTTATTGGTTGCTGTAGATGAAAATAAATTGCATTACCGTTACTATGAATGAGAAGTTTTGTGATAATTAGCTAAGACTCAACGTCTTATAGTTGAGTCTTATAATTTTCTTACAGTACAATAATAAAATAATAGTTGAAACTATCTATAAACCTATTCTTGAAAATGTAAACTAGCAGAAAAAGCCATGATTTGCTCTATTTATTTGAATTGTGCCTGCAATAAAGGAATTTGTCTTCTAATGAGTATTTTTTACTGTAATGATAACACAGGTAAGTATAGTCTACTTCCGCTCTGAAGGGGCTTTTTACTCGTAAGCATGTATAAGCCTTCCCTTAGCCCTATTTTTAAGGCTGGAAACAAAGAAAGGTTCCCTTTGAAAAACATTAGTTTTGAGTCTTTTGAGCTAAAATCCAAACTGGAAAGCTTCTCTGAGAACACCTTGAACTGGGCACAAATTCAAGTATTGTTGAATGCAGGCTTAAAAATGTCATGAATTCATAGACATCTAAATATTTCAAATTGAATCACTTGCAGAAATGAAACCATACAGAATCTAGTGTTAAGGAAGTGGGGAAGTGGAGGTGGAAGGGGAGAATGGAGAAGAAAGGGAAACTCCATCATTCGTGGGAGAGAAGAATAATTGAGTTCAGACTGAATTTTCTCTGAGGTTAAGTGCAGACCTTAGTCCGCTATAGAAAATGAAAGACAGAAAGTAGTGTTTGATGATTGTGAGTAAATATACATAATTACAAATCTCAAGAGACCTGTCCTACACCGTATAAATAGTCCTAAATGAGCTTCCACTGAGAACAGATAACCTTTGACTCGACTCCTCCCTATACTAGAGTTAGGCTGCAAATATGAAACTGCTTAGATTAAAAAGTAATTCAATTCTGCCCAGGTGTAAGGGAACACTGTGCCGTATTATTGAACTAGTAATATGAAAGTGCTCTCTTCTCTCACTGTGGATTTGATATAAGAAATATTAACAGTCATTTAATACTTGGAAGACATACATTTAGGACTTGGAAGGAGTCTGAAAATTAAACTTACCAGAATGTGACCTAGAAAACAAATTCATGTAGAAGAAAATTTTTGATTACAGGAGTTATATTTTAAATACACCCATCCATCTTGGTTTACAGTGATTTCTTCTCCAGATATTATCAGGTTGGCTATATAATAATACAAACCCTCTTCCTTCCCTCTCTCAGAATATTAAAGAATATATTAACTTCTATGATGTCTTTTATTGTGAGGCAAGCTCTCAGTATGATTTAAACAAATGACCTTGCTATGCCACCCGGTTGGTGTACAAGCAAAAAACCCATGTTTTAATGTAAATAAATGTCTTATTCTTATACCAGGAAATACTAGGAAATAGCCTAAATGCAGCAGTGTAAAATTTGGTTTATCCTTGCCATGTGGTCATGCATTTCAGTGTATGTTGATCCAAGAGGAGAAGGAGCTGCACTGATTTCAAAGAGGCTACTCAAGCACACAATATTTGACTTACACACTCGTTTATGTGTAAGCTTAGACTATCAGACACTGTTAGTAAGGACAATTTGATACATTAATGAGTTTATTGATAGTTTTTTCTTTTTTTATTCAAACCAAAACACTTTTTTTTTTACTAGAGCTTATATAGATAGATAAATAAATAGTCTCTGGAGAGGAATTAATTTCCGTGCACATCAGAAATAGCTTTATTGCATGGTCATGGTCTCACCTCTCCTCTCCTTCAGTTTCTGTGAAGGCATTTCCCCTTACAGTAGGGGTTATTTGAGGATTGCAGTGGACTCACTCAGAACTGCTATGGCCAGCATAAATGATAAGGATTATGGTTTGATCATGGTGCCTGAAGTCAAACCATTGGAAACTGCTGCTCATGGTTTTTTTGCATTTGGTTATGAAATTAAAGGCTGAAATGAGGTATCTGATTACATACCCCGTAACTGGTGTAATCCCTTCTAGAGGGAGGATCATTGCAAATTTTCACAATAAAGAGCCCAAAATTTTTTTTGTCAGAGTATGTCATAACTTCATATTTGGGACCCCATATAAATCTGCTTTTTTACAGACTTCTTAGCTTGAAATTGATATTAAAGATATCATTTATTGATTGTTGGTTCATTTAGGTCTCTCAGAATATGTTTATACTCTCTATGGAATTATCCAAAACGGGGAAAACCAATTCTTAAAAGACTTCTAGTTGTCATGAAAGGAGCTTAGATATATGACATGGGCTGATAGCAGGTTATTATATAAATGACTGATGGAAGATACAAACTCACCTCAAATTTTGGATATTTTGCTAGAGAGAGATATTTAGAAGACTAACATTTTAATTTATAGTTCAAGTGATTCAGGCCTTTTGTATAAACTACATTTTTGCATCCCATGATATAGTCCAGAAGCAAAGATTGTGAGCATGGAGTTCAAATGACCAGGAATACGCTAAAATACTGCTGGGAGCAGGCTTGATACAATTAGCTTCAGTTCATTGCCTAGCATGCATAAAATGTAAATTTAAATAGCTACTCACTCCCTTTCTCACAGAGTGGGAGGAAAGACAATGTGTATCACCTTTGCTTCCCTGTGGCATTTTCTCTTGGGAGAAAGTGGGATTGCAGATGTGGTAACTGAAGCATGACTACTTTGCAAGAAAATCTTTCACCTTCTCTTCTTTTAGAAAACATGTAATTCTCTGGGTCAGGAGAGGTATTTGGGCGACTTTGCTGTTGCTGTTTTCTCTCTTCTGACAAAAAATATGATGAAATGCATCAAATTATGAAGAACTTTGAAGTGCTAAGAGTGATTTTAAAAATCAGGTGAGCTTTTCTTTATTTATGTGATAATTGTGATGTTGGAAATAGGTGCCAATTGCGTTTTTTGAGGTACTTTCTATTCTGTTTACAGACACTTTCCCTTAGAACAGGAGCCTGAAGGCTAGAGTGATTTTGGAAACTTTTCATTGCTTCCTGACTGAATAACTTCACCCATGTGAGAAACCACACTTTGCACAACAGGATTGCAGTTGCATAGTTTTTAACTGAAAATATGATGAAGACAATAAAGCCTTGTTAGCTGCATTAATGCATGTAAGAACTTCTAACCACATAGTCTCTGGTCCTTCTTCTGTGCAGAGACAAGTTTTCCTGCTGGTTACATACTGCCTACATCCCGTCTCCCAGCCTTGCACAAATCACTGATCCAGACACTGAGGAGGTTTTGCCAAAAGTTACTGTTGCATTACAGAGGGGTGGATCCAAGATAAGGTGTTGGCTTTGCTTGATCTGGTAACCTGCAGTCTTTGTAATTAGAAAATGCAATAAACTACTTAGTAATATATAATTTTTTTCCTGAAAGAAATAGACATACATGCACACACACTCCCCTCATTCCAATCAGTAGCTGGAAGTTGCAGGACAGAGTTTTTGAGCAAAATATCCTAGCTCTTAGGAGGAAAGTGGGGAATAAAAACAAATCCGCCAAGCATCTGAACTCTGACCAGGCTCAGCTGTAGTCAAGCGACCACTAATGCACCTAAAAATACAGCTGGATTTATAATACAGCTTGCTGTAACTCACTGTGTGGGATACATGAAGGAATGTCCTGTAATAACTGCTGTGATGGGTCCTGGGGCCCTCTGCTCTGTTATCAGGGCACAAGCAGTTGCAGATGAAGTACATGCCCAGAGCTTTTTGGGGTTTTTTTTTGGTTCTTGAAAGTATGTCAGAAAAGGCCCACAGCCTTCTCAGAAATCCTGCTTGTTGTATAAGTCTCTTTGCATGCAGCTGTGGGTTTTTTAGAGGATTTCATATAAATAAAGCAGCCTTCATTTTTTGTGAAAACTCAAGGTTCCCTTCTCCCTCCAGCTCCACAAAAGCTGCAGTGATGTTCTTGACCCAGTGAAATGAGGACGGGGCAGGGGACAGTGATGCAGCCCAGGGTGTGAGGGGGGAGTCCTGCTGAATTCAGCCCCAGCACCGTCAGTGCCAGTGTGGAGGGTGTGGCAGGACCCACATCACATTAGGGTGACATAAACACACAACTCAGCGGCACTCTCGGATTGCAGGGCCAAAACTATCCCTTCAGTTCATGCATCTGAGGGGTCTGCCCTAGGAAATTGTTGTTCTCTGCCCGTGGTTAGGTGATGAGGAGGACACAGGAGGAGATTTGGGAGGACACAGGAGGAGATTTGGGTCTAGAACAAGTGTGTCCCTCACACACAGCTTATGAGCAATCATCTGCATTTATTCATCTGGTTAGAGATGGGTTATTCATCACCCTGAAAGGCAAACTGTAGTTCTTGAATATATTACTCATTGTGTGTGCTTTTAAAGTTGCAGAATTACAACCATATATAAAGCCAGTAGCACTCAAGTACTCAGCAGGCTGAGCTGACACTCTCCAAGATGAAGCTGGCTAACGTTGTTTTACTGGTGCTTTTTGTTTTGCAGAGTGTTCTTTAGCAGCTGCTCCAGCTGACTGTCTCATTGCAAAGCTATTACACTTTGCCACTGGCAGTATGGGTACCCTGAAGAGTTTCTGGCTTCTCTTAATTGAACAGAAGAAACTAATTTAAATTTTAAAAAATATAATTAGTTTGACTTCCTCTACCAGGAATTCTGTAATTGATACTATGAATAAATTATGGGATGCAATTGTGAGGGTTCTTAATTACAAAGCTTCTTAGCTGCACAACTTCTGTGCTGATGAGTGATACATGTTTTGTCCTCCAAAATGGAGCACAATTCTTGTCATAGAATATATCTTGCATGCTGCAAGCTAGGAGTGAGGACTGAACAAGTGCACAGATCCTGACTGAACACATGTTGGGGCAGGTACCACTCAGCTTATCTCTGCAGAATGCAAATCCAAAAGCAAACAACTGGTTCAGGCTCGTTCAAAAGCCAGAGGGATATAAATTTAGTGATTACAATTAGCTCAAGCCTTGTGCAATATGCTTTAGTTTTTTACATGTCTGAATTAATTTTCAGCCATTGTCACGTTTTATGGCTGCTTGGTGTGACTTTCTTTCTCTCCGAGCAAATTTTTTGCTAAGAAATAATTCGGTCACTTTTCTCTCCTGTTCTTAGATGAGTCACTTCCATTCAATGTATGAATCGAATTTTGCTTTCAAGTGTTTTGTTAAGTATAAATGACATCACACATTGACTCCAAATGTAAAGGCTAAAATTTAGAATGACTAGATTTAATAATTACTTGGCATAAAACTTAAATAAGAATAAATAAACCGCTTTGATGAAATGTAACATTCTTTTACTAAAAAATGTCTTTGCTATGAATAGCAACACAGACCTTTAAACATCTCCTTTTGTTAAAAGTCGGTTAAATCTGGGAGGGAGTGGGGGGGGAAGGAAGGAAGGAAGGAAGGAAGGAAGGAAGGAAGGAAGGAAGGAAGGAAGGAAGGAAGGAAGGAAGGAAGGAAGGAAGGAAGGAAGGAAGGAAGGAAGGAAGGAAGGAAGGAAGGAAGGAAGGAAGGAAGGAAGGAAGGAAGGAAGGAAGGAAGGAAGGAAGGAAGGAAGGAAGGAAGGAAGGAAGGAAGGAAGGAAGGAAGGAAGGAAGGAAGGAAGGAAGGAAGGAAGGAAGGAAGGAAGGAAGGAAGGAAGGAAGGAAGGAAGGAAGGAGGAAGGAAGGAAGGAAGGAAGGAAGGAAGGAAGGAAGGAAGGAAGGAAGGAAGGAAGGAAGGAAGGAAGGAAGGAAGGAAGGAAGGAAGAGATGGGGGAGGGAATATCTCTCTTCCAGCCTCAGTCACATCTCATTGCTGGATGTTTGAATTTTATTCACTCTTCTGAATGCTCCAGAGCTGGTGATTTTGGCCCTCACTGCAGATTTTTTTCTATGATTCTCTGCAATTTCTCAGCCATCTGTTTGCCCAAAATTCACTGCTGAGGGTCCTGCATCTTCTCAGATTTATTGCCTTCACCATTTCCAAGGCCCGTGAGTCTCGATGCTTTTCCCCACCTGGCCAGGAGATGCTGGAAATCACCCCAGCTCCACTGGCTGGGTACTCACTGCTTCTTACTGCTCTAAAACACCAAAGAGCAGAAAGAGCTAGAGAGCCCATTTCACCACTTTGCCGGAGCAAATGTGTTCTCATGGTACATAATCTCAAACAACTATTGTATGAACATTTTTTTTCTTTGAACTTTTAAAATTTGGATTATACACATAAATACGTTCATTTAAAACAAAACAACAAACCAAGCCCTGAGGTAAGTAATTTTATTTAGAAACATATTAAACTGCAATTGAGTTTTTGTATAAATCACTCATCTAAGATAATTATCACAAGAATAGGCATTACATCCTAAGGAAATCCAGACTAAGACTAAACTTCAAGGAAAATGAAATGGGTACAGAACTACATAGTTGAACAGCTTTTGCATCGCCTTGTAGTGCATAGGTGAAAAATGCAGTCAATCCAAGACACTAACTAGAATTCAAGCTCCATGTTGCCCTGATCTTAGCAGCATATTTACTGTGGTAGCTAAAGCAGGTGGATTTATTATGAAAGCTGATTTTGTGATTAGTTGCCAGAAGCTGCTTTTGAAAATTAGATGCCAGACATGGTGTTGGGAGAGCATTATCAATATAAGTAGTTCTTTACTATATGCAATAGCATTACTAAGCTAAAGAGTTCCTGGGAAATAATTTTCTGATATAAATCTTAAGGGGACTACCGAATTGCTGGATGAAACTGGAGGGAACAGAGGGAGGATGACTGTTTCCAAACGATGACTTACTCTTTGACTTACTCTTCATCATGCACTGCTCATGATGGAACTGGGAATGGACAATTTCCACTAGTTTATCTTTTTGATAAATGACAGTTTTGAGGCAGTTTCTGCACTTGAGGAATTTCTGGCCGGAAAGCCTTTTAAAACAGATGACTATATTAGACTTAGTCCACTGGAGGGATCAAAAACTCTTGCTGCTTTCTCCTCTCAAATCATGTTATATTCCAGAAGGTTTCAGAAGGGATTTTAAATAATTTGTATTATTTTACTGAAGATAAAATGTGCAAAAGCTTATGAAAATATTTTTGCTGCTTAAGCAGAGGACATAGAGTTTTTTCCTTGGTGTATTTTTTCTGTGCTATGGCTTGGAGATATGTTGTGGGGTTTTTCTCTGTTACTTGGACATATGGTTGTATCAAGCTGATTTTAAAGCAAAAAAAGAATTTGGTACCTTTCTCTGGCAGATGTTAAAGTATTTAATTGCATTGCTTACATATTTTTATTAAGCTTTTCTAGAATATGCTTTATAGTGCCACTTTCAAGGAAATATTATTCCAACTGGTTTAGGCAGTGATTAAAGTATGGCATATGAGCAAATTGGCCATTTTTCCAGGCTCTCCCACAACTTTGGCTGCATTGTTCATACTGAAATGAGAAAAGGACCTCAGGAAATAATTCACATACATTTAATCTTCTTGCATTAAGGCTTTGGCTGCTGCTATTTTAATTGGAAAAAGAAAAAAGGTGAATGGTATACTTTATTCTTCAAATCCCAGTGACTGGCTGAGAAACAGGATTCATAAAATGACAACTCTTGTTATCCACTCACCAGTGATTCTTCTATGCCACCAACAAGTAAGAGTGGCACAAAATCTGAATACTGTGAGGAATATGTGATGATTTGCTGGTCTGTGGCATGCCAGTGTGAATTGTGTGACTCTTCTGCTTATCTCCTGAAGACTCGTGGTACATTGCTTTTCACTCTCGGGTTACTGTACAAGGCATGATTGTGCATGTTGTGGCAGTTATTTGGGAAAGGTTGGATACAAGCATTATTGGCACTTCATTCTGTGGTCTTTGTGTTCCACACTGAGTTACTCATTTGGAGCATTGAATGACTGTTGAAAGATTTTGTCATAGTTGGATGTTATCCACCCATCTCTGAAAGCCTTTTTTGCAGAGCTTGAGAAGTGTGCGAGCAAGATGAACAAGGAAATAAAGAGAACCAAGGCCAGCAGCAATCTGTTAACTCTGATTTTCATGAAGATGAAGCCTCCCCACAAAACTGCATAAGGCGCAGGCAGCTAGCCATGCCAGGATCAAAGGTAGTAGTAACCAAATATCTCAATATTTGTTGCTTCTTTTTCCCACTCTTGCCCTCCCTCAGCACGATCCACAGTGCTGCTGAAATGGGGATTCCACTTTATAAAGTCTGTCCTGGGTTGGAGTTCCCCAAATAGAGATGGATCATGGCTCTGCCTTTCTCCCAGAGACAATTCCCAGTGCTGGATGTTGCTCTTCATCATGGCCCATAAGACTGCTGCTAAATCCGTGTCCTTCTCCACTGCTGCTACTTGCTTTTGCCTATTTCAGATAAAAAGATAGTGAGAGGCATGACCCAGGAAGAAGTTTGGCACAAGGGAGCTGTGCCCTGAGCCTTGCCTGCGACCTTCCCACCTCTTGTCCCATCAGGTAGAATAAAACAGGAAGAAGTTGATTACAGGAGAATTCCACAGCAAAGAACTTGCAACCTTTAAATATAAAATCTGTCTATAAAATTAATCATGTTCCTCCTTGCCTAATTATTTAAATAGTGGAGATTGTATGGCAATTTTGAATAGCTGTAGGTGTTGGTGATAATGTAAATGAAGCATGGTAATATTTGTCCCAGGCTAGGCCAGCTTTCCAGCACAAAAGGTAGTTGGCAATTATTTTCTAAGGATGTTAACTGATTGTATTTGACTTCTTTCACAGCTAGATAAGGTCATGGTTCTCACACAATCTCATTATACATTACACTTCTAGTAGCAAAATTGGCTTAACATACTCCTACTCCCTTGTCACAGCAGCTGTGCCTTCTCTGCTGCGTGAGTGTGACTACCTGTCAGCCAGGCTGGGCACCGGCTCAGGGAACAAGGTAAGACAAAAAGCAGAATATGAAAATTCTATTTTGCTGTCAGCCACAAAAAAATATATAATTATATATTGTCAAGCCACTGAGGAAGCAAAGAGTGGCAGGCGGTGGAGAACAGCAGAGGATATCACAGCTGGTAACACTGCTGAGGAATTCCATGTCATCACACATTTCACAGCCCCAGAAGCCGTGAACTACATATCAGAACAGTTATTATCTCCTTGGGACTTTTGATAAGCGCTCAGGGTCATACTGCTGGATTTATACACCCACCATAACAAATACATGAGGGTAAGGATAGCAGATGTGACATTGGGGAACACCATGTTTAATCCATTTCCTTCATTGCTCCCTCTCTTGCCACCCACTTTGGAAAGATTTTTTTGAAGTGTCAAGTAGGGCCACAAATTGTGTGTATATATGGTTTGTGTATGTTTTCCAAGGATGTGGCTGTGCTGATGGGCTTTCTGCCAGATTCCAGCAGTTCAGTGTCTCCATGACCTATGCAGAATTTCTGGACCATGTTCAAACATGAGTGGGAACTCACTGTTCAGGCCAGCCTCTTGCTGCAGGTACACACTGGCAGTGTCAGTGTCTAGCAATGTCTTGCAGGAGAAAGAGATTTTCTTCATTCTTATAGATCCATGCATTTAAATTTTGATGAAATCTCACTATAGGTAGGATATAGGTATTTTGAATCTTTCTAGGTGTTCTTTCATTGCATTATCTCTCAGTCTTGTTCACTATAAATTTTGCTAAAATGGAAGGACACAACAGGGGATGATGGCTGAAAAAAAAACCAGAAGTGGTAAAATTCAGACCAAATCCACTGAGCGCTTAATAGTCACGGCCAATGTGTGCTCTGCTGAAGGAGGCAAAGGAATGAAGGAAAAAAATATAGGTGATTACACAGGTATGGCACATGTTACAGTTTGTCTATCCTAGAAAGTGTAAGATTTAAAAGAAAATCTTGCCTTTATTGGGTTTTGAAAGCATGAGCAATATGTTAGTGTCTCCCATAGGGAATCTGAGGACTTTGTCATCTTCAAATAAGTTTTATCTGCAATATTCCCCATGTTAAGATTGGTAGTGAGAATTTGACTTGTCGGAAGTTGTAGACAGTCATAAGCAATTAATGGTTGCAAGTCACTTGATTCTCAGACCCGTGGTTTATCTAACAGACTTTCCTCTTGATGTTCATGGACTTTACAAAGAGAGTTTTTCTAAAGTTGGGATTTGCTTTCTTTCAGGGATTGCATTTCTGGTCCTCTTTTATGAGGTGTTTTATTATAGGCTTTCTTTGTGCATCCTCCCCATCACCCAGACTGTGTTTGAAGTGGCTGCGGGTACTGGATGTCCTTGATATTCTATCCGACCTTGGCTACTTCAGAGGATCCTCTTGTCATCAGACAAACACTTCTAGCCATATAAACTAGATTAAAAGGAGCAGGAAAATAATGTTTAGACTAGCATGGAAAATGATGTTTGCTCTGGTCAGGGTGAGAAATTGCCCTGAAACTATAGGAATTTCCTGTTGCTAAAATATGGTGTAGGTCCTAAAAACTTTGCAGGCAAAACTTTATTTCTCCTCTGGCCAGCTAGAAAGGTCAACCTACCCTGGGGTAGGACATAGGATTGAAGTGTTTGAGAGTTCATCTAATCAGGAAATTATAGCTGTAAAGTTACATAGCCCTGTCACTTATCATTACACAGCTCATTAAATCTCAGCTAATTGCAGCTTCACCCTAGTATCCAGGTCCGAATGCTTCTGAGCCTAATTAGCACACTGAAATCCTAAATTCCAACTGGTTTCCCTTATTTTATTCACTTCTTGTACAGAAAGAAATAGAATGTAGAGGTTTAACTTGTTCAAAACACTAAAAATCATACCCTAGTTATTCGATCTTTTAGTTCAGTTCTTCAAGACTTAAATGCTTATTCCCACAAGGGACTGGAAATGCAGAGGAAATTATATATTCTTTAGTGTAAGATACATCTGTTTCTGCATTAAAATTATTTCTTTTTCATTTATTATTCATTGTACTTCTTTTGCTTCTTCTGTTCCTTCCCGTGAACACCTCTCTGCAGAATTATGTATAAATTATCTATCACATTGTTGCATCATACGATTTGATGGAAAAGCCATGTCTCTATCAACCAAAGAAATGATTCATAAACAAAATCACAAGAAAAAAATATTTGTGTGGTTATTTCCTATAAATACAATCCCCCCCATTTCATTAGATAATTTAAAGAATATTTTCATATCCAAAATGTTCCACTCTCAATGTTCAAATGAAAAAAGTGCTTGAATATCTCCCATCTTGTACTCAAAATATAAATAACATCTAGTTTAACCATAGAATCATAGAATGGTTACGGTTGGAAGGGACCCTAAAGATCGTCTAATTCCAACCCCTTGCCATGGATAGGGACACCTCCCACTCAATCTGGTCACTCAGAGACCCATCCAACCTCTTCCTGAACAATTCCACGAATGGGGCACCCAAAGCTTCTCTGGGCAACCTGTTCCAGTGTCTCATCACCTTCACAGTAAAGAATTTCTTCATAGTATCTAATCTAAACCTACAATCTTCAGTTGAAAGTCATTCCCCTTGTCTTATCACCATGTGCTCTTGTTAATAGTCTCTCCCCATCTTTCCTATAAGCCCAGGAACTGGAAGGCCACCATGAGGACACCCCGAAACCTTCTCTTCTGCAGGCTGAACAACCCCAATTCTCTCAGCCTTTCCTCATAGGAGAGGTGCTCCACCCCTTTAATAATCTTTGGGGCTCTTCTCTGGACTGGATCCAATAGGTCCACATCCTTTCTGTGCTGAGGAACCCAGAGCTGGATGCAGTGCCCCAGGTGGTGTCTCACCAGAGGGGAGCAGAGGGGCAGAATCACCTCCCTGATCTGCTGGCCACACTGCTTTGGATGCAGCCCAGGGCACAGCTGGATTTCTGGGCTGTGAGTGCATTGTTGGCTCATGTCCAGCCTCTCCTCCACCAGCACCCTCCTCCTTGGTATTTTCTATTAGAACAAATTAAAGCAAAATTCATACCTTAGAATCATTCATAATTTCAGGTGACTACTTTCAGAAGCTATCCATGAGTCAGAGTTGTGATAGAGTGCTTTTTTTTCCTCCAGGATAGACTTTTGAAGATGGCAATAGCAAGCACCAAGCTTAGCATCCTCTTAGCTTGAAACACTGACTTTTATTTTGCAGTTAAAAGAAACTAATCACTTTCAGTTATGCTTATATCATCATGAGACAAATACAGCTTTTTACTTATTCTCCCAAAGCTGCCTGTTTCAATTGACAGAAGTCTTCTTTTATTTTTCAGAAAAAGACTGTATGTAGTATATATGTTTTGCAAGTTAAGAATTTTTGCAGCAGTGGGAATAATTACACTATAATTAGCATTTAGATCACTGAAATAAATTGAAAATTATTGTCTTTCTGAATGAAGTTTCTGCTTTTTAAAACATTTTTATCATCATTATTCTACCTTGATACGCAAGATTTAAGAGTATTTTCAAATTAATTTGGTAAAAAAAATTTAAATTGTAAAGTCTCCTGTTCAAGATATATTTTCATTGTGTGATTTTCTATGAGGAGCTGATGATGTGAGGAAGGATGTTAACACACTAGCTATTGCTGATGTTTTTCCTATACTTGTTAACCTTGATTGATTCTGTTAATTATATTGCACTTACCTATGGGCTGTCTTCTCACACACTCTATGTTTTTGAAAGTGATAACAATCATCCTGAAGGGGAAGAAACCTCATAAAATTAAAAAAAAAAAAAATAAAATTATTGCAGCTAATCTAAAAATCTACCATACACAAGAACATTTCTCTAGGCTGTCATACAGCATGCATTTAATTTTCACAAAACTACACTTTTATGTGCAGAAAGTGGCAATGAAGTTCTGCAAGATTACCCATCAATCTTCTGATGCTAAGTACTGGTGCCTGGATAATAACTATTACTTATCTCAAGAGGATCTCAGCAGTTTCTCCTGTTCAGAAAGTCTGTTGCCCTGACACAGTCTCATGAGATGTACATTTTCCACACCAGAGCAAAGTCATAAATACTAGCAAGGCAGGTCTTGCAGATCTTGAGTGATGTATGAAATCTCTTAGTTTCATGGATTAAAAAACCAAGAGCTGGAGAAGATAGCACTGGGTAAATTACAGAGAAAAGCAGTGAGGAGCTGTTATTAAACTCACGTGGTGACCAAGCAGAGCTACCTTGTGCCCTTCTTGGTGTCATGTTCTCCTGCTTTATGGAGTCAGTAACAAAGTAAAAGTTTGTAAAGTTTGATCTCGGATCTCCTGCTCACTGATGTGAACAGTGCTTGTGTGATGGCTATTTTCAAGCACTAGTCACTTACCATTTGTATGAAATATCCCTATCTAGCCATCATCAGAACAAATGAGTCTTGTAGGTTACATCTGGAATAAATGAGGCAGTGTTCCAAGCTCCCCAGGAAAGCTTGCAAGGCCTTTGCTTGCCTGTTTGGTCAAGAGCCATCTTGGAGCATTTTCATCTTCTTCTGTTGATTGATGCTGAGGCAGTCTGCCCCTGCATACCTCTGCACAGAAATACAAATGTTCAGCTCTGATTTTTCAGTTCATCACATATCAGCTATTACTTCGCATTTATTTATCAAGTACTGGAGGCCAAATATCTTCCCTCAGACCTCTATTTTTTGTTGTTGTTGTTGTTGTTGTTGTTGTTTTCCCATCGTTGGCTAGCCTGCATGGTACAGGACAGTTGAACTCTGCAGGTGGGATATCCTTCATACAGCCTGTTTTATATACACCAAAGCATGCCCATTTGGTCACTCTTCCCAAAAGTGAGACTGCTTGATCTTGCTGAAATGCCTCAGTTTGTTACGATGGAGCTGTTAGAAAACACGGAGAATTTGTCTCCCATGGACAGGTTTGTTTAAAGCCTGAAGTCCCTCTAGCCAGAGTGGCAGACAGGTTCTGCTGGGGTTCCACTTCTCTTTCAGGCATCAAACTTTTTCTTTACTTAACAAACTTACAATATTGACCTAATCAATTGACTTTCTTTACCTGAACTTCTCTGGACTTGAATCATGAAGGAATGTTTGTCAGCATTATTTCTGAATGAACCTGAAACTGTTAAGGCTGTTTTAGAGAAACCTTGCTCATTAATTTCCAAAGGACAAAATACAGGATGTGCAACTGCCTGAGACCATATGCTTTCTTCTGAACTTGTCCCATTGCTCAGGAATGTTATTGCATTGCCTCTGACTCATGAGAAAAAAAATAACAGAAGTGCCTCTTCCTAATCAGGACAGGCACTATGGTGTCTCATTTTGAATTTTGGATGTAATGTTGCATTTACTTTAGCAATTAGAAACACACGGGTAGAAAGTTGTAGAACTTTACTTTGAAAAGGCCAAAATAAATACAGATGTTGTTGCGGGTGTGTGTATTTATTTTTTGTTTTGGAAAACTGCACATGTGATACTCAAAATTATATAAATGCATTGATCAGTTATTTCTGTGTAGGATCTCCATCCACAAAAGACATAAACATATAATCTCCTCCTGCCTCTTTGAAAGCAAAAGGTCATGCAGAAGAAAAGATTTTGAACAGAAAGATTCAAATACTTGATGCTGCTTTAAAAGCTCCACAAACATTTTCATCCATGAAAGAAACAACAGAATTAACAAATCTGGATTCCTATGGTATTGTTTCCTGTGACATAGCCTAAATTCAATTTACTCCTTGCTGCAGTATCATTAAATTGCCTCTGTGTCTCCTAAATCTCCCATAGTACCATGATCTCTCTCCTCTGCTTCCTGAATAATCACAGACTGCAGCCTTGTTTTTCTTAGAGTCATTTTCTGTGTTTCTTTCTCCTCTGTTTAGAGATGGCTTTTCATGAACATTGAGTTGAAGCTGGCCAGTGGGTTCAAAAATGGTGGGGTATGGTGGGGAGAGCCAGGTGGACACCACAGCTGCGGGAGTCCCATACCCTTCCAAAATCAGGATAAAAATGGAGCTGCTACACTCCCCTGTGACTTGCATAAACTGGGTGTTATTTGGTGTTACTTGTCAGCCTGAAACATGATCTCTATATGTCAATGCCTTCCTCTAAATATAAGCAGAAAATCAGCTCCTTTGATTTGACGATTTTGTTTTTCTGAAGGAGGGAGAAAGAAGCCCTCTGCTTATTTTACCTCTTCCTGTTTCCCCATGCTGACCTATCTGGGACTGTTTAGACAAGGCACAGAGCAGACTTGTTAAGGGGTCTGGCATTTGAGAGATCAGAATTTTGGTCTGCTCTTTTCCACTGGCTAACTCTGTTATGCCGACGCAGTCTCTCGGTTTCTCCTTTCCCTTCTTGCTCAGACTGTGGCTGTTTTGCAGCGGGGCTGCAGCTCTGAAGAGGGGGTGAAATGTGGGAAGAGGAGGAGGGACAGCAGGGTGAAGGCATGGCCTTCTGGCTACTGCAGACTCTTAGACCAGCTCAGCTGCTCACCAGACCACACTGTTACGAGCATTTGGGAGTTTAATTGCTGATTTTAACTTTGGGGTAAATGTAGGCTCATTCACAGTCCAGGCAGTGATGGAGAAACGCTGTTCTGCACAGCTCCTGAAAAAAATTCCCCTTAGCTGGTGTGTGCAAATTTTCACATACTAAATCTTCCTGGGAGGGGGGGAAGTGAAAATTCAGTTTAATTGAGAGAACTGGCTTCATGTGACTTAAATTGTAATCACAGTTTTCTGGGTTTCTGTGTAAAATGATCTCCAAATTTCCCCCATGAACATCACCAGAGAAAACTTTACCAGATGTAACAACTAGATTTTAACACTCCTTTCAAAAAGATAGTAAGCTGTGGCACAGGAGAGATAGGCATTTTTTTAGCAATGACTGTTAGGAAAATCAGAGAAGGAATATTAAAAACAGTATGAAGAAGCATCCCGATCTGGGACACAGCCTTTTGTCAGCATCCCATTTCTGTCCAAGCACTCTGAGACCGGTCACAGAGTGCAATGGGAACAGAGCTGTAGCAACTGTGGGTATTTTGAAGACGAATTTCCAAAAGTAGAAGGTTATGATTTATCTCTGTTACTAAGACACAACTACAAGACTTCAACAGAACTTTTGGTGACCTTGAGGATGCAGTTATGTTTTATCTGTTGCTATTAATGCTTTGGCTCTTCAGAATATCAGAAATAACTTTCCATTTGGGATGGATAAATATTTTTGTTACAATGTTTGCATTTTTTCTTGACTGCTGAATGCATGCCTACCTTTTTTTGATTTGTCTGACATGGTTCAATGGCTTTGATGAGCTCCCAGTCTGTAGCCTGAGTGTTTAACTGCAGAGAACTGGTGTTTTACGTGAAAACTATTCTTGATAGAGCACATCTTTGCAATATCTTTAGTACAAGATAAAACTGTGATCCAAACTTACCATTTTTCTGCTGTGTGTGAAACTTTATTAATAGCTTCAGTTACAAAATTTGAGTTCAGATGCTCAGCTACGTCATGCATGCAACCTGTCCCTCCCCCTTTAAGAGTCTTAGGCTGAAAAAGCAGAAATGTGATGCATCTGAATGCTTTTATCTTAAGCACATGAAACCTTAGATAGGTGAACATAAATTTGGGGTGGAAATCATTCCTGAGATTGGCTCTTCATAGGGAAGACTGCATAAGTCAGAGGATGTACTATTACACCCTTTGTTTGTCAAATTGAGTATTATAGGTAATGTATACACACATATAAATTTATATCCACGTTATAGTTTAGTACAGCCTTTGGAGTGTCTGATTCAGTGTTTGATAATGGGTTGACTCTGGTTGGGTGCCAGACACCCACCAAAGCCTCTTAAAACTTCCATTCACAGCTGGACAGGGGGGAGAAAATGTAAGAAAGAGCTCATGAGTTAAGGACAGGGAGAGATAACTCACTGAATACCACCACATGCAAAGCAGACTCAAATTAGAGATCTTAACTGAATTTATTCCTAACAAAATCAGAGCAGGATAATGAGAAGCAAAATAAGACCTTCAAAACACCTTCCCCCACCAGTTCCTCCTTCCCAGCTCTACCTCATCCTCCCAGCAATACAAAGAGACAAGGAATGGGGTTATGGTCAGTTCATCACACGTTCTCACTGTTGCTCAGGGAAAGGAGATTTTCCCCTGCTCCAGCATGGGGTGTCTCCCACAGGAGACCGTTCTTCCTGAACTTTCCCAGCATGAGTCTCACAGGCAACAGCTGTTCATAAACTGCTCCAGCTTGGATCATTCTTCCTTGGGGTGCAGTTCTTCAGGCTGCTCCAGTCCGGGTCCCCCATGCGGTCACAAGTCCTACCAGGAAACCTGCTCTAGTGTGGGCTCCTCTCTCCACAGATCTGCAGGTCCCTGCCAGGACCCTGCTCCAGAATGGGCTTCCCATAGGTTCATTGTGTCCTCTCTGGCATCCACCTGCTCCAGCATGGGTCTCCTCCACAGGCTGCATGCAGGTGGATCTCTGCACTCCCAGAGACCTCCATGGGCTGCAGGGGCACAGCTGCCTCAGCATATTCTGCACCATGGACTGTAGGGGAACCCCAGCCCCAGCACCAGGAACGCCTTCTCCTCTCCTCTGCACGGACTGAGGTGTCTGCAGGACTGCTCCACTCATATTCTCATGCTGCTCTTCTCTGGCTGCAATTACACCTGTGTAATAACTTTTTTCCTCTTAAATCTGATAGCACAGAGGTGTTCCCACCATTTCTGGTTGGCCCAGCCTTGGCCAGCAGCCTGTCTGTTCTGGAGCTGGCTGGAATTGGCCCTGCTGAACATGGAGGAAGCTTCTGGCAGCTTCTTACAGAAGCACCCCCCCCCCTCCACCCTGCCATAACACCCTTAGCATCCTACTACCAAAACCTGGCGATACAAACCCAATACAAATGGCTACTCAAAATCTTGACATTTTACCTCTAGTAAACCCTCTGAAATATTGTACCATATGACAGTTGATTGTAAGCTGAAAAAAAAGACAAAATGTGACTGTACATAAATTCTGCCTTCTTAAAGCAATGCACCCCAGCACACAGAGTAGAGTAGCATGCAATCTGATGATAGAGACAAGACGGCCACACAACTCTCGTAGAGGACGTGTAAAAGTTTTCTTGTATATTTTTTGACCTGAGAGGGAGACTGGATGAGCTGTATAGGTTAGATATCAATTTTTTGATTGCTTACAGGCCTCTGGGAACACCAGTTGACTTTATGAACCCAAATTAAAATACTTAAAAATTCACATAAAAGTGTGTAAGTGCTTTCCTGCTGTACTCAGGCAGCCATTTCTGGGACAGTGACAACATTTTCAGCTTGGTAAAGAAAAGAACCAAAGTTCCTTTCCACTTGGATCTAGGCCTCTGAAAGAGCTGGATATGTTCCTGGGTCATTTTTAACTCAGAATACTTACTCTGAAAGTTCTTGAAATTGTGATTATATTATAGTGTCCATACCCTTCTCCATCACGTGTGCAGAGACTCTTGCATTTATAATTGTTTCCAAAACTGAAAAACCTGCTCTTGCAATGCTGGCAGATGCAATGTATGCAAATGCTAGTTCTGTTAATACATATTTTATGAGAAAGGAAAAACTCATCCAAACGATTTTCATTTTAAAAGTCTTTTCATTTAATATCTCTCAAAGAAAAATGTGGTTCTACTTCAAACAAATACAAGAAACAACAGCAACAAAAATTGAAAGCAGAAAACAAATAAACAAAACACCCCAACCCAATCAAACAACCCCCTCCCCCCAAAAATATAGACATCACATATGCCCAAAAGAATTGCAGATAAATTACTTTATTTGGTAATGTCTTTCTTGTTGCAAGTCCAGTTTGACTCCAGTAAAAGTTCTTTTTACTTTAGTAAAAGTTCTTTTAATGTGTATTTATGCTCAAAAATATGAGTGAGTGAAAAGTATAGTCAAAGGAAACAAGCCTTTGCTTTGTCTGTCCACCGTCCACTAAAACTCTAGCTATAAATCCCTAATAGCAATTTGCTGTTTCTGCTAATTTAAATTAACCTTAATGAGGTAAATCAAGCTATTCATGTTTAATTGGGCTTTAATGAATGGAATTCCTCAAGAAGAGATTTATGGAGAGTTTACCTGACACAAACAATTGCACCAGAGAAAATCCTTTTCCTCTCCTCCCACTTCCCCTGCTGCAAGGAAAAAACACAGGAGGCACAAAATAGCACAATGCTGGAACAATTGTGTTGCCGTAGCCAAAAGCACTCCAAAATTAGCCAGAATCTTCAGCAGCTGAAGGAAGAAATGTGATCTCTTCTTTGCAGATGTTTCACTGTCATCCTGACTCTTGACTTGGTTGGGTCAGTGAATAGAAAAGTGGTCAAAATGCAGATGTATTTGCAGTCAACGGGGATCAATCTGCAGAAGGAGCTGAGGTTGCTGCTCTGGTGCTTCCCCACTCAGGAAATCACAAAACCTTGGAGGCTGGGATCACTGGGTCATTGGGAAAGACCAACAGGTTTGTCTGCAAAATTTTATCATCTCCTAGGAATACACCAAGATATAACAACGAAAATAGTTTAAAAACACAGGAGCTGGTGGGATGGAAGAGTAAAACTTTTTCCACATCAAGCAGCGAGCCTGAAACAACCCTCAGGTGTTACTGCAAGGGTGTAGCTAAGGGTGCTCAGGAAGAGGGAACATATTTGAACACTTTGGCCAGTCACCTGCCTTCCCAGGCCACGGCTAAGTGTGCAGTGTGCAAAGATGCCTCCTAATTTCCTCTTACTACCTCCACTTAGCTTCAAAAGGACACTTACCCAGTAGGCACATTTCAAAACCTTTAATGCCAATAGTTCTGAATTTTAAATTCTTTGTTTATGCTCCAGGTAGGGATTTATCTCCTCAGTATACAGATTACTTTATTGACAATTCTTAACCTGTCTCTATGGCTGCATTATAGGTAAAACCACCCAAGCAAATGCAAATCCAAATGGATACAGCATATATTTGCATGTGTGCTGTTAGCTAGTGATATGAAATGTTGAGCTAATAAAATCTTTAATCAAAGTTCAAATACAGGCTCTGTATTGCCTATCACCTAAAAGTAAATGAAGAATTTGTATTGGCAAGGCTGTGCCTCTCCCTGTCTTCTAAATGGTGAATTATGTATTAACCTAATGCAGGTTTTATGAAAGATCAGAGCCTGCTCTGGGTCCCCAAGGATATCTGATGTGCCAGAGAGTATTCAAAAGTCATGAGCCAGACTTCAAATATAATTGGATTGCTACAGGAGCAGGAGGCTTTCTAAATAACAAAGGAAAAACAATATGTAACTTGTGTCTCTTTTCTTTTGCTTCTCTTGTTTTTGGGTTTCTTGTTTGCAGC
Source organism: Hirundo rustica (assembly GCF_015227805.2). Lineage (NCBI taxonomy): Eukaryota > Metazoa > Chordata > Aves > Passeriformes > Hirundinidae > Hirundo > Hirundo rustica. The sequence goes on from NC_053450.1 coordinate 121,406,969, forward strand.
AAACTTAATTTTGCAAACAGAAGGGGAAGGAAGTGTCTCAGTAAAAGAGGGAGGGAGGAGGGGAGATGAGAGTTCATCATCACAGGAGTTCTGAGCTCTGAACTTGTAGAAAGAAATAATATCATCATATTTGACCCTGCAGCAGTTTCAAGGCAAAATGGGGATTTCCTGGTGCTGCAGCAAAGGGTAACTCTTCTTATGGCAGAGTAATTTTGAAAAGCATGCAAAAGAATCATGAGTTTTTCTGCCAAAAGGAAGATAATCAGATCTCCAGTAACCTTTTTCTTTTTTTTTTTTTTTTTTTTTTTTTTTTTTTTTTTTTTTTTTTTTTTCCCCCTGGCTCAATGGCTCCAGGCCACTGAGCAAGTTTCTACTGTCAAAGTCTGAAATAAATCTAAGTCCCTTTTGCTTCAGATAGCAAAACTCCCCAAACTGCTTAGTATTAAATACCTGGCATCAGACAGAGTGCAATTTGAACATTACTTCAATCAAATTTTATTACTATTAAGTGTGGAAGGCAGAATATATTTCATACGAACATTACTACTTAGAATCTGACTTGCTGCCAAGCTGCCTCAGAGCTACCTTCAATATATTTGGCTTTCCTTGGATCTCAGCTTTCTTACACAGCCTCAAGCTGACACCCCCATCAGTGACTGCGTGCCCTCAATGGTTGGTAGTACGGGAAGCATTTTAGGGCTGGCTCAGAGCCCAGACATAAAACCGACTCTACCACAACTCAGCTGCCACAAATATGTCCCCCAAAACTCCTCCTCTGAAAATTATTGGTGTTTGTGTGGCTCACTACCTGCATATCTAATACACATTTATATGCCAGGGGCTGAAATACTGATAACATATTAATATTACTACTGAGAGATCCTAGAGCCTTAGGAGAAAAGTGAGAGAGATATATAGAGAAAATATATCAACTGATAATAAAGGAAATGCTAGCAAACAGATAATGCACTTAATAAGTTTCTGATAACTTCTCAATAAAATAGTGTTAATGAGAAAATGTTTTATATGCACTGGAATGGTCTACCTCATCTTTCTTGTATTCTTTTAATAATCTGCTTAACACATACAGACCTGCTGAAGTTGTCTTGCATGTTAGAGATCTTGTTCTATTAATAAAAATCATTAAAGTAGCATTTCATTCTCCTGCATTAAATAAACTGCTGTTCCAACAATTACTCATGAAAAAAAATGATGCAAGAATACCATGATTTCTACCTGAGTTGTATTGTAGTCTCGTATTTACATTATATTGGATTGGAGTACATCTTATTGCATTTTCTATGTAGATAAAGCCATGCACACTGTAATAAAAACATTTAGCAGTTGAAAACAAGAGAAGAAATTAATGCTAGCAATCAATGTAATCTGAGTGCTTGTTAACACTTCAGAAAGAATACTTTACAGGAGAATATCACAGTTAAGATGCATATAGATAATCCTGTGCATATAGTAAATCTTGGTGGTTGTATCCATAATGTGGTGTAAAATACAGATTTAATGATGTCTATGCTGGTAAATATTCCAACTGCAGAAAATTCTCTCGATGCTATGAGAAATACAGATCTCTCAACACCTCTCACATACATAAACATTGCAAGTATTCATTCATCTGGTTGGGATGAGACTTTTTAGAAAAACCTTTGTGCCTATCTTGGGACAAACAGGAAAGACCTTTATATTTTGCACAAAAGAAGGTTGTTTTAAATCCTACAAAATTGCGGCTGACTCCTGATTGATACAAAATGTAAATACTACTTCAGCCTGCAATTTAGAAATCAATATTTCTCAATGTATTGCTTTATTGACTATTGATAATGTTTCCTTTAAAGCAATATGTGTTTTCAACATAAAGGTGCCTTTTTTAATTTGCTCCTGCTCCCTGGCCAAAAGCATCTGCCTGTTTCCCTCTAACCTGATGGAGTCCACGCATGATGGAGTCCAGGAACATCAATTCCCTCAATTACTGTGGTGTCTTCCACAGATTTATGGTTCCTCATGCTGCCACCATGAACCCACACCAGGAAATGCTCAGAAACACAGTCTAAAGGTTAAGTGCATTTTTTAGTATATCAACCACTTTTGAAAATGGTGTTTTTAAGGAAACCTTAAATCTTACACTGTGCACAAACATTTTAACAAAGTTTTCATTCTGCTTTATTTATATGCTGCAATGGTTATATACCATGTTTGGAACGACAGTTCTTCAAACCACTACTTTTTGTACTGTAAGTGCACTTATGAAAAGACAGGGTACATTTTTTGCTCACTTAAATGTGCTAGGGGCATCAAGGGGTAATTTTTCAGACACTTAGTATTTTGTCGCTTCTACAGATGCAATTAATTACAAAAATCTTTTCAAACACTGAAATTCTAGTTCAATTGCATTATGAAAATGTATGGTGAGACTGCCTTAATGTTTTTGTTTAATTAATGGCTGCATTAAACTATCTGATTTCCTAACTGCCGTCATATGCAATCTTTTGCATTGACGTTTAGAGGAGTGTTGATTGAAGCTAATCTCTCTGCACTTCCTTTACAGGCACTGGAAAGAAAAGGGTCCCTTCAGAGCTGTGATTTAGAGTGTCTGAAGTTAAGCTCCTGCTCTAAGTAGCCCCCCAAACCTCCCTATCACTGACACACATTCTCACTAGAGTGAACCTTTGTGAATTCCTTCTTTGTCGTTGAAATATGAAATGCACATACACTTGTACAGCAAAATGAATAACCAGATAAAATGCTGCCATTGAGATGCCTCAAAAACTGTGGCTTTCTGTTCTATTCTGGAGGTTGTCAGAAGTCTATGCCCTATAAAATCTGGATTTTTAGGTGTTTGCGATGAAAATTGAGTCTGCCACAGTCTCAATGAATGTGCCAGTGATCATCAGCTAGTAATTGGATTCTCAAAAGAAGTACAGGCCTGGGAACTGATGGCCTGCAGAAACCCTGGTGAAGAAGGAGGAAAGCAAACTATGTTGGCTTGGGTCCTTTTGTCTTATGTTTGAAGGCTCAAGACAGCTCCTTATGAGGACTATTCTCATTCAAAATTAAAACAAGAACTTGGTCCCTGGATGGAAAAGTTTTTAATAAGGAAATCCACACTAATTTCTTTAAAATCTTCACTGCATCTCCTGAAAAATTATTACAGAATTAACAGTGGAAAGACAGGTATCAAAATAATCTGTGTTCTTTACGAGTTTAAAGCATACTCATAAGGTTCCTATGATGCTTTTCTTCTTAAATATGACCTTTTTGTTTCCCTTGTTAAATTTTCTGTTAACTGAATTACAGTTCCAACTGCAAGTAATTTCTTTACCATAGTCCAGGTAACCCTTGTGGGTAGCTGAAGAACACCAGCAGAAGTGCTTAACATTGGATGTTGGGGACAAGTGGTAAAACAGTGCTGGATTTTGCTATACTTTGGTTCAGAAATTAGAAACTTGCCAGTTTGTGAGAACACTCTAATTTTGGAATAGAGCTATGAAAGATGAGGGTCTTATGGTCCTTCTAAAAAAGCTGGCAAAATGCTCCACTAAATGTGTTGTAATATGAAAGACAAGCTCTCAAAGAGGGCTGGCAACAGATGGAGAGTCATATCACAACTGGTAACTTCTTTGAGGTCTTTGGGGATTCATTCAGAAAAACACCAAAATATATACAGGGGTGAGATCAAGTTTGTCAGAGTGGAAGAAAGCACATCTATTTTCTTAAATGGTACCTCAGAGCAGTTCTTTTTCTTCTGAATATTCTTTCAGTACCCTGTCTTGTTACAATATGCTTTAAAGTGTCTGTAGATTTTTCTTGGTTGTAACAAGAAAATTAAAATCTGTTAAAAAAGAAACTTGATTAGACTCCATTCCACTTACACAGAAATGGTTCAGAAGACAAGAGCCAGAGCACACACTGATCTTACAGCTAAAGCAACAAATAATTTTGCCTGTGACCTTCAGGATCTAATTCAAAGGCGTAAAAATGGTGCCTCTGGAGAGCACAGACTTCCTATGGATTTGTAAGTGGTTTGGGTTGAATTTAGTCTGTGCCTACATTTTTTATTGGGAAAATTGAAGTAATCTCTTTTGAGAATAGGTCCATAAACCCCTGCAGTTTTACCACGTATCTCTGCTCCCCCTTTTACCCTTTCTGTCCTCAACTCACAGAGCCTTCTTCTCCTGTCCACTTTGCCACCCAGAGACAGTGCACCTCCTGGCCACTCAGTTCCTTGCCTCTGGGAAGTCACAGAGACGCCTTCTGAATATTTTGTTGAGGAGCAACCCTCTCCAAGAGGAAAGGTTTTTTAAGGAGTCCATTGCCTGGAGCAAATGGAGCAGATGCCCTGTCATACACCCTCTCTCCGTGGCAGGGGTGCTCCTGCCCCTGTTCATGTGCTAGAAGAGCATCGTACTGCAGCACAGAAAAAGGGATTTTCCTCTTTGCTCCAGGCACCTCCATCCTCACAGGGCTGAGCTGTCCCCAAGCAGCCTGCAAGGTTGCTCTGGATCTCTGTCACAGCTCTGTCCAAGGGTCTCCACTGTAACAACAGCGGTTCTTCTGATGCACAGAAGGGCCGTGGATTTGCTGTGGGTCAGCAGTTGGAGGATTAGTTGAGCTATGTAGCCCGCCCGAGCATCTCCTATTGCTGTGTACAGTGAAACATAACTAAGCCTTTCTGGAGTTTAAACTACCACAGAGAGTGAAAAATTATATACAGTTAATTTTCGTGGGCTGGGTTGGTTTTTTCTGGTCTGTGTCAGGAGATACATAGTAGGTAGAACGAAAATGCTAAGCACAAAAATCTCCCCTTTTGAAAACAATGTCTGAGGGAACCCTCAGATTTTCCTCTGCATTTTCTTCCTGTGCATGCACCCTCCTACATTTGTGCTTGGTTTTGTGATAGTTGGCACTCTCAAAGTACTTAGCAACCTGGAAGGTGGGTCCAATTTAAACCAGAATGAGCAAATTGTGATGGAAAGACAAGTAAAATTATTTAATTGAAAGTCTTGTCAGAAACTACTGGAAAATTAAAGGGTGCAATTTATTCTTTCCATAAAATGATGCACATAATCATAAATAAATACCCTTTATCTGGCTCTCTCTTGTCATTACATTTTTCTGGTGAAATGCTCGTTCAAGAAGATGGGATAGATTTTCCCTGGTGCCTGTAACAAAGTCCATGGTAGAATCTGGGCCTTAGAAGTTTAAGCCTAGTGATTTATCTACACATAGACTATACTGCCCTTATGCATATGTTGAGAAGAGATTGTAACATTTCATAACATGCAGAAAGGGAAAAAAAATACTTACACATGTGTAAGTCTTTTTTATTATTAACACTAATAATTAAGTGGTGTTTAATTCTGAATCCAGGCTTTTTCAATTTTTATATAGTTGATTTAAAAATGTTGGCAGCGATCTGGTCTTCTCACTGCTCAAAAATCAAATATGATTGTAAGCAGTAATAACAAAACCTGTTCTCCATGAAACTTGAATCTTTGGAGACTTTACAAATGGTAAGTGTGTGGAAATGAAAAAATGGGCTGCAGTTGCTGTGGGCTTTCATTTCAGCATTAGTTACATAAAACAGAAGCGTGTGCTTGTGTTGACAAAAATGAAAACTTTTTCTGCCAAATCCTTTGGCTCTTAAATTTAAAATAAACTACAGTATGATAGATGCTTATTGTCTTTGCCCAGTGTGTTAAAGAGAAGGGAAAAAAAAAATGCTGTCTTTAAGAAAAAAGCCATAAAATTAAGAAGCACGACATCAAGAAATTTGGTAGAGTTAAGTTTTGATCCTTAACGCAGCGCAAACTTGGTTTTTGAATATTACAAATTTAAGCTGGTTTGAAAAAAATAAAGTTCAACAACACAGTTAAATTTAAGTATGTTTTTGGAGTTTGCCCCATTGGCTGATTCATTTTGCAATATATTTTACCTGGTACAATCTTCCAGTATAGATGAGGTCAGAAGAAATGGAAAACATGATATGCTACAACCACATTTTAAGTCATTAGTACTGACAATAATATGAATCTTACTATACCTGATGACAGGTTGAAGCCTGTGGGAAAAGCCAAGTACATAACTCTCTCACTTGGGCCTGGGAAATCATAAGGAGGAACCCAAAACAATCCTTGTAGATATCTTCTTCCTGATACCTGGTGTTTTCCCAAGTTATTTACTGGTAAAGATGTTTACTGAGAGGCATTGGTCTGAAACAACCAAAAATATTCATTGTTCTGAAATACTGTATAATACTTTGTCTTTCAATAAACTTTTACTATAAGCCCTCCGAAGAAACCAGAGTTCTATGTATCGGTATTTGAGCTGTCCCAAATGGTAACGATAAAACTAGAACGGGTCTAGATATATTGGTCTAGCAACAAACCAAAACTCCAAAACCAAAATTCCCCAAATTTAAATCCTTTTGCCTAAGAGAGTATAGATTAATTTCAATGATTTGAATGCTCGTCAAGCCTTAATATTTGCAACATAATTTTAAAAGCCTAAATGCTAACTAAATGTATGTAACTCAGAGGGCATAGTGCAGAATTCTAACCAAAACAATTGAATAAATAAAAACAAATGCCTGGCATCTTTCTAGGTAAGATCTTTTAAAGACAAAATATAGGTAGCATACTGACAAACCCAAATCAGATAGTTCTGGTTTGCCCCACTTCATTACATTTTATTAGACAATCTGCAAGCTGCTAAATAGATTTGTGCTTATTTTTCCTGGACCAGCTCATTTTCAGGAAGAAAACCTTGATTTTATTGCAGTCTTTGTTAAATTAAAAATGCAGATGCCTGCTCTGTGAAGCATGTGCTTGGATTCTTATTCACTGATTAGGCACAGGTCTTTGAAAAGAAAAGCTGGACAATTTGAGTATAGCACAGAGGCAGCATAGACCCTCTGAGTACTTAATGCTAATTCTTGCTAAATGCATGTGTGTGAAAATGATAGTTGAGTAGGTACACATTTTGTAATTCTTAGATCATCTCTTCTTTCCCCAAATATAATCCTCAGTGTACATTTCATTTTGCAGTTATACTACCAAAAAAACTCAATCATGTGTACCACAGGCTGAATTCAAAGCTACACTAGGATTTTGTTTGGGTGGTCAAATACAATGGAAATCAATGGAAATCAACCCACCTTCTATATTCTTAAGTTAGCAGTGATTTTAAATAGGAAACAATTCCATAAATTAGGAAGTAACCGAACAGTAGTTTATCCTTGCTGACCATATAACTCCTTAGATTTAGATTTTAGAACATCTTTAATGGTCGTCAGAGTTGTCGTTCTGTCAAAATGAATGTTTAAATTCTTTATTGTGACTGCTTATTTTCACAGCCTTTGTAACCCTTATGTGTTAAATAAACACTTCTTGCCCAGCCACTGAACAAGCTAACATGCCAAATGATTTGTGGCTTTCCACCTGAACTGTTGCTCATGAAATGGGGATTAAATGCTTGCAAGTCCACATGTGGTAAAAGAGTCTCATCTTAGATTGCTTACTATGCCTCCAGGACTTCAGCAGCAGTCGAGTCTTCCAAAAGTAGCCTGAGTAACAAGAATGCTTGCATAGTTTACAATTAGAAGTACAACTTAGGAGCTTAACTTTTACCTTTATTGAATTTAAATATAAAAATTAACATTGTTTTCCTGTCCATTTCTTTCTCCTTCTTTCACCCAATGAAGTAGATGTGAATATCTCACTGCTGCTACTGACACAGATGCAACTTAATCAATTAGGTTATTCAGATGTACCAAAAAAAACCCAAACCAAAACCAACAAAACAAAAAAACAAACCAAACCAAACCAACAAAAAAAAAAGCCCACATTAATTCCTTCTTCTGTAGCTTCTGGTTGAAGTAAACATGCAAGCAAAAATGTAGTAAATGTTGAAAATATCCTGAAACAAGATGGGACCAATTATCCTGCCACCATACTGTCACACCATAGTGTTTATAGGAGACTGAAGTGATCTGTAAATCACCTAGACTGGACTGAAAATTAAGTCCCAAGATCTGCTTTGGACTCAAAATAAATGCCTGCACCTGTTGATCTTTAAAACAAGAAAACTGTAGTTCTCCTAAGGCACTTCATAGGCATTACTGTAAAACAAAATTTTATCAATAAATTATCAGGTTCTGAATGATAAAAGTGTGAAAAAGTAGGATCCATTCCAGTCTAGTTCATTGAGGGGGACTTCTTGATAGAGTGAGCAAGCAACCTCCCTCACCACCCCTCCAAGATTTTAGCTGCATCTATTTAAATATGATGGTTTTAACTAACTTCGAACAAACTCTTGGTGACCTCAGCTGTGTTTTGAAGCTTTAAATTCTCCCAGCTAGCTGCTGAATTGCCAAGGACCTCTTTGCTTTGGGACAAGACCGGGAGTGATGCAGCTGATACCACCACTACATCCAACCCAAGGGCAGCCACAATGCACAGCTTATGTAGCCTGTCCCAAACACGGAATGCACTGCCAGTGGTATGTGCAGAATGAAGAACTACATTCATTCTGGCTGGTGAGGGTCAAACTGGGCAGGCACAAGCCCATGGTGTATGGAAAATAGCTGGGGAGACACTTTCATTTGTGCTGGCAGAGAAAAAAAGGGGCTTTTAATAGCACAGATTTCTGTTTTATAGAAGTAAGTGGCAGTAAATAAAAGGGTCTTTATTGCCTGGTGTTCACAGCTGACACAAAATAGACATCGCCTGTGTAAGCACTGATTTCAACTCAGTGGTGACTTCTCTGGGTTGTGCTGTGGAGAGGGGAGTGAATCTCTCTTGCATGCTCTTCCTTAGAGGAAGCAGAATACTCTTCCATTGCCTTAACTCTTGCAAAAACTAGAGGAGAAAAGAACTATAAATTATACTTTTCCACTGCTAATGTAGAGTGCTAACAAATGAAGCACACTCGTTTGGCCTTCTAAAAAATTTGCCTTCTATTTTAAACAGTACAGTTGGCTTCAATTTTAAAATGATGTTTGACTGGTCAGGATGCTGTTTCCTGCTGGATATGTGAGAGGGCTCGCTTGAAATTCTCATTGTTTTTATTACTCTGAAGCTGTCATAGTAGGTTCAGGGCACATTCTTTAGAGAAATGCCTATTTAAAATAAATCTTGAGTCAAAGAAAACTTGAATATATATTTGGAAAGTTTCATGCAGCTTTATCTAAGAATACTGCGTTTTCAATGTGTAAATAATGTTTACAGAATCACAGAATCACAGAATGACTAGGCTGGAAGAGACCCTCAAGGTCATCGAGTCCAGCCCAGCCCTAACACCTCAACTAAACCATGGAATCCAGTGCCACATCCAGTATTTTTTAATGTCCAGTCACATCCAGTGATGGTGACTCCACCACCTCCCTGGGCAGACAATTCCAGTGCTTTATCACTCTTTCTGTAAAAAACTTCTTCCTAATACCCAACCTGTATTTCCCTTGGCACAGTTTAAGGCTATGTCCTCACATTCTGTCAGTTCCTGCCTGGAGAAAGAGTTTAAGAACTGCACAAAATCTGGTTGCAAACTTCTTAACACATGAATTATGCAATGGTGGTGTGTATTGATCTCATATTCCAGGCTGATTTTCTACAGATACTGGGAACTGCAGATGAGACTGTAAGCCAAGACACTCATTCTACTCACCCAGAGATATTCCAAAATCAATCTGAGGCTCCTGATCTACATTCTTCCCTCAGCCCTTGGTTGTGTTTCACTGTACATTGAGTCTCTGTTTCCTGCAGCTGCCAACCATCTGCATTGGGAGTGAAGCTGTCTCTTATCAGTTTACTCTGCAGCTTTACCCAAGCAAGGCAGGTTGCCTTTTGTGTTTTGGAGCAGAGCTCACTACTTGCACAGCACATCCCAGACAGGAAACTATAATTCCACATCAGGAATCCAGCTGCTCTCCCAAATGATACTGCACTGCATTACCACAAAGCCACAGGGCTGTTCAAAACACCCACTATCAGCCAACTTCCAGTCCCATGCCAGAGATCAGAAAACAAGAACACACTTGGCCTTTTCTGCTCTGTGCTTCCAGCAGTTCGCTTGCCCAATTATGGTGGGGTCTGTCCACATCTGTTTTGCAGTACTCCTCTCATTGGCTTAATTGAACAGGCTTCCCGATATCCCAGACAAACCACAAGGAGCCATAGCATAAAGCTAGCTAACAAAGAAAGGAGGAAAGGAAGACAAAGAAATAACAGCATTTTGGCAAAAATAAATCTTTATTCCTGCATCATGGAAATAAATATAAACTTCCTTTTTGCAGATGTTGCTAATTACATACACAAGTTTGATTTATTTTATTTTTTTTTTTTTTACTTAAAACACCTGCAGTCTTTACTCTAAATCTTTGGCTTGCCCTTAGCAATGACATTTTTTGGATAAAAGGAAGGATGTCAATGAGACCTTGGTTTTGGTGGAATCCAGAACAAATATACTCCCTTTAATAATTCGTTCATGCTCTAATAATATCCTTTAGGGAGACTGGCTATTTCCACTGATTGTTTTAGTATTTATTCTAAACAATAGGCTTACCCACTTAATAAATTAGGTTAAACTTCGGAAGTCATCGCTTGTCGGACATTGTTTGGTGTTCGTCTAAGATACAAAACAATGCTGCGCTGTGTTGGAAAACTCTAGCGCAGAGAAATCCTTTCCCTTCAGCTCTTTGCTGCAGAGGTGCCTCGAGGACTTTCCAAAGCCTTCCTGACAGCAAGCCACCAGAGACATTTGTTTGGATTCAGTCCATAGCTGAGCACAGTAAATAACAGTATTTATGTCCATCAAGAGATCTTGGCATCTCTGCAGGAGGTATGTTGTGGAGACCTGACCACTTTTCAGCAAGAGCAGTGTTGATCACAGCTATTGTAAAGGCTCATCCAGGAGATAATTGTCAGAAGTATTGGTGCGAAGGAAAGGATAGAGAAACGGATATGAAAAACATAGCTGGAGGCACTTATTTCAGCTAATGGAAAAGGTATATTACAGAAAAAAAAAAAAAACAAAAACAAAAAGAAGCCTCAGTTTCCTTTTAAAGTCTGTTTTTTACAAAAGAGGAAAATGTGGCTTAAACTGAGCGGAAAGTAAATATAATCCAGAAAGAAACATTGCCCTGCACAGCATGTCACTGACCTATGGGACACACCAGGGTGCAAGGTCAGTCAGCTGCTGCACATTCCTGCACAGAGAGGCTGACTGTGGTAAACCTGCTGTCTGTCCCTACATCTGGTAAACCTGACATGTGGCAAGAGCCACAACTTCTATCTGCAGTTACCTGTGACGCAGGTGGTTTGCCATATGCAAGGGATCATGCAATTTCTCCTGCAAGCCTTAATACAGCCTGGAACAGAGACCAGACTATTTTAGTCAGGATTATTTTAATTGGGATGGTACATAACAGGAGTAAAATCACTTAAAATACACTTCAGTGATGTCATTCAACCAACTTGATGGTTTTTTGTCTTACTTAAATTCCTGGCTTATTTAAATCTACAATCATGGAATCATTTAGGTTGAAAATGACCTTTAAGATCATTGAGTCCAAATGATAGCCTAGCACCGCCAGGTCCACCTCTGTGGACTGTGTCACTAAGTGCCACGTCTACACATCTTTTAAATACCTTCAGGTATTTAAGTGGTCCACCACCTCTCTGGGCAGCCTGTTCCAGTGCCTGACCACCCTCTTCGTGATGAAATTTTTACTAACATCCAGTCTAAACCTCCCCTGGCACAACTCAAGGCCATTTCCTCTTGTTCTGTCACTTGTTACCTGGGAGAAGAGACCAACTCCCACCTCACTACCTCCTTTCAGATACTTGTAGAGTGATAAGGTTCCTCCTGAGCCTTCTCTCCAGCCTAAACAACCCCGGTTCCCTTGGCACTCCTCACAAGACTTGTGCTCCAGACCCTTCTCCAGCTCTGCTCCCTTCACTGGACACGCTGGTGGTGTGGAGGATGGGACACCTCCAAAGCCCCTCAATGTCTTTCTTCTAGCGAGGGGCCCAAAACTGAACACAGGCTTTGAGGTGCAGCCTCACCAGTGCTGAGTACAGGGGCACAATCCCTATCCTGGTCCTGTTTGCCACGCTCTTTCTGGTACAACTACATGGTGCAGTTACATCCTAAAGCCAGTGCCTTTCCTACCCACAACACAGAGGTCAAAGAGGAAGCTTGGGTCACAACTAATGTCAGCAGGGACCCCACATCCCACCTTTGTTTCCCAGGAGCATGCCAGCTGCAGGTGAGGCACGTGGGCTCTGCTGGGGCAGCCTCTCCCAGTAGTGCTTTGCAGCAGAGCCTGGAGCAGGGCAGCTGCAGATGTTCACCCACCTGACTGCGCCAGCTATTGTCTCGTGCTTCAAGTTCCTGCAGACTGGCAATTAAGGCAGAAATCTGGAAATCCACAGCGTGGTTAGCAGCTTCGTGTCATGGTACTGATTGGATTAGTGTTGTCTGGAAGGATACAGCACTGACTGCTCTGGGGATTTAAACTGATCCCTCTGCCAAAGGAAAATGAGTGTGGTGGCTGCGGTTTGCTTTCCATTAACATTATCTTAGAGTTTATGTCCTATGGAAATTGGCATAGCTGGCAAATCCTGGGAGCGAGGCCCAATACTGATTTAGCATGAAGTCTGAACTTTCTCTCACCCTCTGGAGCCCAGGTTTTCATACTCAGTGTCAACATGAAGAGACAGGGTAATTCAACAATGCTTCTCCTCCTGCATTTTCTTCTTGTCTTGTGTGAATGTCAGAAATCATGGAACAGAGAGGTTTTTAAATAAATCTACTAATCTTCTTGTGGGAATATTTATACATTTTAAACATGCATCCAGAAAAGAGGATCTCATATGTTAGAAAGTCAGATACAGAAATTTATTTCTCAAAAAATAATTAGGTAAAATAAGTTGGATAGAAGGAATTTGGTTTTTAAAGGTAAGCTTTATGAGTTGAAAGTAATACTCTGGTTTAATCTTTTGTGCCAAAATACAAGAAAACATAAATAATACAGGCTTTAACATATATGTTGTTAGGAAAAAACATAGCAGAGAAGGTAAAAAAAGCTGTCATTCTGTAATGAAAATCAGATTTCCTCTTATTTTATTTGAGTGGGTTTCACTTTTCTTTAAACAATAAAGATTAGCTAACAGACCTTATATATAGTTGGAAGACTCATTCAGACGTCATTGGGTACTTGAAGTATCTAGCTGTGCTGAAGCTGTATGCAGCCTCATACACACTGAGTTAACTGTACTCAGATTTTGGCATGATTAATCCATTCAAAATTTTTAATAGAGTGAATGTTATGGGAGTAATTAATTTGCAAATGCCCAGTTGGTAAAGTGTAAGTTTTTAGAAAAATTACCTTTACAATATGAGAAATTTTCAAAAGTCACTAATATCTTATTCTCAAAAGCAAGCTGGATGTATCGCATAAATCACTCATTAAAAAAGGAGAATGTCAATCTTGATATTGTTTAAAGGCATTTGAAACCATCTTCCTAATTGTCATTTCAAAATACCCTACTAGCCAATCAAGGAAATTCAGAAACTTCAACTCTTTTTTTGTACTATATGGTGTTTTGGAGATAAGAAAAATTTGCTCTGTACTTCAGTAGCTGTAAAAGACATATTCACTACTACACCTTAAAAAGCGGCTCAGGAGGAAGAGTACCCTATAGAATCAGAGGGATTCTACCCCTGATTAATACTGAAGGAGTGTCTCTGTACAAGGTGAAGAAGCACTGAATTACTTACTAACAACTCCCAAATGCAGTGAAAAAATTGACTATTCTCCTAAACAAAGAGATTGTAGGAAAGGATTGGATGGATGGGAGTCCGTCAAGGCGCATTTAGAGTTGCTAAAGCCAGCTGACTGTACTTAATTGTGGCATTCATATGAGATTTTAGGCTGAAAAATAAATTTCAGAGGGTGCAGCACTACAATTTGAGCTGATAAAAACGGGTGAGCTGCAATCCCTGCAGCTGGAGAGAGGCAACATAATTCAGGGTGAGTGGGCAATTGTTTGCAAATTCCCTTTCTGTAGTCCTAGATAGGCAGGGGACATTGGCTTGCAAATCAAAGTTGCTGCAGATCCTGGAAAATTTTTTGAGCTTAGAGCTGTGATTGAAAATTACACTAATTCACTGTCCTTTAAATACAGCTGAGTTTTAGGAATTATAAAATGGTTAGGGCTGGAATGAACCTTAAAGATCATGTAGTTCCAACCCCTGCAGGGACACTTCCTACAAGACCACTTTGCTCAGAGCCCCATACAACCTGGCCTTAAACAGTTCAAGGGATGGAGTATCCACAAATTCTCTGGGAAATCTGTTCCAGTGCCTCATCACCCTAGCAGCAAAGATTTTTTTCCTATTATCTAACCTAAACCTGGATTTTTCAAGTAAGGGTGTCTCAAGACTGAAAGGTGGACAGGAGAACACAAAACCACAAAGGTAACACTGAAGAAGGAGGAAATCCTCCATCCTCAAAATTTTAAAGTTATGTGAGTAATCAGAAAAGGCTTTTTACCTTACAAAATGAAATTTTCATAGATTAGATTGGTGATATATGTATGAAGAACTAAATCTCTTCAATTTCAAGCTTTCTTATCCCATGTCCAAACTGCTGACAAGCTGGTCTGATACACTGTGGTCATGGAGAGAAAAGACCTTTTATTATTTAAATATAATATCAGTATTGAAAAAGAGAGGGGATAAAATACACCACATATAAAGATGAAAATATATTTGAAATCTCACTGTCCTCTCATATATTCTCCATAAACTAGAAACAGGGTACCCTGGTCTTGCTTAGAGCAGTTGGGAGCCGGGACAGACCATGCATGTTCTTTCCTTATCAGTTTAACAGAAACAGTTAAACAGAAGATCAAAGAACCTCAGATGAGACAAAAAAAAGAGCCAAAAAGTTGCCAGCCAAATCATAAAAATCTATTACATAAAATATATAACCAACAAAAGAGAGAGGAAAAAATGTTTGCATTAATCCTACAACAGTCAGTGCAGAAAGTCAATTAGGAAAGCTTAATTGGTTGGTTTATTGTGGTGTATTGTGCAAGTAATAATTCATACTAAAACTCTTTGATTCATAAAATTAAATTTGCAACAATGGTATAAATGTAAAATAGCTTTAAGAGGAAAATAGTTTGTAGTAAAATATATAAGGGTTATTATATTCATTTAATATTATCTTAATTTACCAAACATTGCATATTCACATAAAGGGATACATAAATACAAATGTTTGCAGTTGTTAGACTGTGAAATACTGGCTGTTAACTTGTTGCTTACCTTGTTGAAGGCTACTATAAATACAAAATACCATAGATCATTCTGTGATGAATCTTCTTTTTCTCTTTACTTAGAAAAAGGCTGCTGCAGAGGAAAAAAAAAACCTCTATCAAGAGTTGAATCCATGAAACAGAAGATCCATAAAAGGTGTTACAACAATATCTCCTTGGACATGATATTGGCTTTCAGCCCCATGCAAAGCACATGTACAGGAAAGGAAACTCAGCTCATGCTTTCAAGCAACTGAATGAAATGTGGGTTTGTCCCAAAATCAAATTTTCTCCAACTCTATGTTCTTAAAATCATATATATTTTTCTCTCTGGAAGCAACCTTATGATTGTGCTTATCCCACGTTACACCAGAGTACAAAATGAACACTCATGCAGAATGAAGAAATTATACAACTGTAATAACCAGCTATTCATGATTATTAATATATTAGGACCATGACAGTAAATAATTAAAAATATGCTTCTGCTTGAGAAAAAGATTATCAAACTGAAGGCAAATTATTTTGTCCTAAACTGTAACTTAATTCGCAGAACTAGTAACAAATAGGTCCTTCTGCAGCAATATGACCCCATTACCTCTCTAAAGTCACCTAGCATATTCTTCAAAATTTTATATTAAACTTTTTAGCCTCTATACCACACGGGGCAGCAGGCAATTTATTTCTCGAACTCTCTTGATAGATTGCCAAATTAATCCATCTTCTTAAACTAAAAAAAAAAAAACAACCTACAGAAATATAGGCAAGATTCAAACAATAAAGAACTTGATTAAACTTCTACATCCACGCTTTTTTAATTAGTTCCATAATGGATTTACATATATAAAACTTTTTTTTTTTTTAAATAAATAGTTTACATTGTTACTGCGGGTTAGCATGAAATAGACTCTGGAGCCCCTTTATTTCAGGAAACCAAAGCTGATTCTGAATGAACCTGCCTGTGTGGCTAAGACGAGAGCTGAGACCAAGCATCAAGGCTTTTTTGGATAGAATACAGATTAAGAGAACATCATTTGCAGATGTTCTTTATCCAGTTAGATTCCCTGGCTTTTCACTATCTCTGCTCACATGAGGCATGGCCAAAACAAATAAGTTGTCCTTCACTCAGCAAAGTGCATTTGATGGTGCTGTGTGGATGGGAGGCCTCCAAAGCAATGGTTCTCAGCATTCCAGCTGATTAGCTCTTCTAATTGGCTCTGTCTCCTCCCATCCCAGGATCTTCTCACAATAAATCTAGCTAGGAAAAGATGCATAAAATTCAGTGTAAAGGAAGTACCAAGGAGATGATGTGAAAGTAACTTTTCTTTTCAAGCTGCATTCCTAGCATAGAAGACTAGAATTTATTTCCTCTTGGCAGATGTAGAATGTAAACAATCTTTCTTGGTCATCTTGCTGCCTGATCATCTGTTTTTATGTGGTTTATACCCTGTCTTGTCAAGAACAAGTATTAGGGTGGAAAGCACAAGATGAAATAAACAAGCTGGGCTCTGCTGGTGCTCCTCAAAGTATTAAAACCTCTCAAGGACAGCTCACATGCCCACTTAAGGCATCAGAACTGGGAGCAGAAAGATAGTCCTGCAGGGATTTCTTGCCTTAGCATGCACATATACACCAAATACACACATCTAAAGATCATGCAGAACTATTGGTCAAAGATTGTGCTACCACAGGATCCCAAGACATTTCCAGTGTTTCATATTTCTTCATATGGCAGTTTTCAACTTGGCCTTTTTTACCGGCTTTTGTAGAGGTACAAATGGTCTCTATATCCTTTTAGAATTAACATTTATTGCAGTTATCCACAATGACGAGGGCCTGAAGTTCTCAAACAATGCAATTACCTTTACTCCTCTGTATAAAGGGCCAGAGCAAGTCATAGACTCTGAGAGAGCTGGAGAAGAAAAAGTCAATGCTTCAGGTAAACTGCAGAGTCTTCTGTATTTGGAGTTAAATTATCTGAGATTATTGCAAGGTTGTCAAAGTACAGGTAATGTTTAATACAGCTCTGGAACCTAGCTGTAAGAAGTTAAAGCTTCTTTAGGTAACTGAGGTGTCCTGTTTTTTTCAATTAGATATAAAAGCCTTCCACTTTACAACAGGCTCAGTTAAAGCAAGCATATTTTACTATTAAACAATTGTGAAAAGGCCGAGCCAGCTTATTTGATTCTCTAAAGCTCTTCATGCAAAATAAAAGCATGTTCTCAATAAAAACCCAGAAAGCTCAATTTCAAATAAAAGATGTACAGCAAGTATTTATAAATGAAATATCTTCAACTAAAGGGACACATTTTTTAACTTAAGAAAAGCAAGAGACAGATGCAATGACAAAACCCATACAGGTGGTTCCTGTGAAACGTAGAGCAAATTTACCTCCACAGGAATCTCCACAGAGAAATATTATCAGAAATTAAATTTCCACATTTCTTCCTTTTAAAATCAATTTTATTTAAACACATTATATTTTCCAATGCAATTCACCCATGAATGTACCTGTCAATTACAGTAAACCTATTAAAACTACTGTTTATTTTGGAGAACAGGTGTTCTCACAGGACTATGTCTTTGTTATGTACCTTACTAACAGGCATAATGATTGCATATTACTTCAATATAAGGACTTAAGGGTTCGCATTTTTGATTTCCTGTATCTGTCTTGTATTTTTCACTTGTTTATTTGGAAAGCTGATACACATAAATATTGAACAACTTGGCATGAAAAGTGAATCAAATTGAGTAATATTTATCTTTCAAAACATTGAACAGACTCATGGATTTTTTTTAAAGATTACTTCTATGTAGGGTATTTGATATATGTTTGCAGTTCTGTTTAAATAAAAATAAAAAATCTTGTCCATAAAATTCTTTTCCCACTTCATTGGTTTTTTAATTTTCCTGATTTTCAGCATGCAGGCAAGTGGAAAGGATAAAGGAAGAGATGTTCAAAGTCTTTACAAAACAGAAACAGATATTTAGAAGTTTAAGTGTCACACCAGTGCCACAAAGCTGTTTACCATACTTATGCATTCAGTTCATGAAGCTCGGTAACTGTGAAGTGAGTACTTCACACACACACACACACACACAGAGGGGGGAAAAAAAAAAAAAGGAGGAAAAAAGAAAGGATAAATCCTCTCTCCACTCTCTCTCCACTTTAGTTTTCAAGCTTGGGAGTTGGCATGACAACGCCAAGCAAGTAGTCAAGTCAGGCACTGACTGAGAGCAAGAAGCTGAAAGAAACCAAAAGAAACATATAAAAACCGGGAATACAGAGAACTGCTAGGAAAAAAATTAAAAAGTGGGGACATCACAGAGCTTTAGAGATGAGGGCACTATCACAAATATTGCAACTGTGTCCCTGCATAGCAGTAGGCAGAGTATCATATAGCTGAGGTGGTGACTAGCTGTTTCTCCAGTGCATAAAAAGATTGTGCTACTCTAGGCAAAACTCCAGCTCTGCTGTGTGCCAACAGAAATAGCTGAGCAGGCTGCACAAGAGCAGCTTCACAGCGAACAGCTAGTAGCAACACATAAAGAGCTTATTAATCTTCCTTTATGGTCGAAGCAAGTTTAATTTCCAGAAAATGCATAATTATATCTAAATCAAAGGAAAAAAAAAAATCTAACGTTTGTAAAAAAAAGGTGGAGAAAAAAGAAAAAGAAGAAAAAACATTAAAAGAGAAAGTTTACTGAACAAGAGGAAATCTTCACAGCTATGGTAAGATAAACTATTATGCATCTTCCTCTGCAAATGTTTTTAGTTTTTGGTTGTTACCACAGTATTTTGACAATCTCCAACTGACATATGAGCTGGTAGTAGAGCAACAACCCTACTGCACAACACTGTAGACTTAACCTTGGGTTGGCCTCAGAAACCATTCTCTTCTTATGTAGTGGCATAACTGTCATGTGTGAGGACAAATAAAGTTAGATTAGCCAACAGGAGAAATATTCAGTCCCATACTTTGCATATTTTCTTATCCAAGTACATTTTTTAATAAATAATCCATTTCATTTGAAATAATGACCTAAAGTTGTTTGCACACAATTACAGTCTTATTTCTTGCCTCCCCCGCCTCCAGAAACTTGGTCATAATTGCATGTTTGTCCATTGATTAAAGTTTGCATATTTTTATTCTACTTCTTAAATACAGACATAGCTGTAGGATAATGTATATTTTCTTCTTTAGCCTAGCAACTATTTTTTCTGATGCCATAATCAGGCCTTTTACATAGGAGCAAGACCAGAGACTTTCCCTTTAACTAAGCCAGAGGACAAACTGACCTCACCACCACTGACTTTGCCTACATGAGATGCCTAAAGCTAAAGGAGTTCAAGCATCCAACTTTTTGTTTATTCTGCTGGTGGACTTGACACCTCTGAAATGGAAAAATAAAGGAATTTTCATTAAGATGGGGAAGTTTGCAAGATTCTCCCATACGACATAAAAGTTTACAGACTTATTGGACAAGTGGCAAATGATGGGAATTCTTACATTCTTTCTGCTTCTATTTATTTCCTAAGCTATGAACATCATTATTCTTTTGATTTAAGTTTAGCAATTTTAACTTTCAAATTTCTAAATCTATGATACTCACAATTGATTATGACCTAATACAAAATTGCACTGTTCATCATTAGTAGGAAGAGAGAATAATTATCTCCCAAAGGTGTAACGCTTCTTCTACACACAAATTACATTTCACATGGTATTTCAAGTATGGAAATAACAAGTAACAGCCCATGAAGGAAAGCTTTATTTACTTCATAGAACCATAAAAGGGTTAGAGTTGGAAGGGACCTTAAGGATCATGAAGTTCCAACCCCAATGCCATGGGCAAGGACACTTTGCACTAGACAGAGCCCCGTCCAACCTGGCCTTGAAAGTTTCCAGGGATGGGGAGTCCACAGCCTCTCTGGGCAACTTGTTCCACTGCCTCATCAGCCTCCTAGTAAAGAATTTTTTCATAAAACCTGTTCTAAATCAAGATTTTTCAAGTAAAGGTGACTCAAGAAGGCAAGGTGCAGAGGAGAACTCCAAAACACAAATCTGTTCTTAACACAGGAACACTGAATAAGAAAGGAGGAAGTCCTCCCTCCTTAAAATTTTGAAGTGATGCAAGAAATCAGATAGAGTTCTTTTACCTCAAAATGGTTTAAAGCTGCTTATTCTTTTATTAGAAACTTTAATAATGTGCTTAAACAATTCTATCACTATATACAGTGTATATATTTAATATACACTTTCACTGTAATTCCCGCTGAATGTTAAACACTTCGTATCATGGCTATTATACAGGATGAAGTACACAGGAATTCTAAATTAATTACCTCCTTCAGATACACTTTTAATCTACAGCACGAACAAAATGGAAGCTATAACTGAAAAGCTGCAACCTTTTCTGCACCCTTCTTACCCCTGAACATGGTCATACTACCTAATATTACCATTGGGGAAAAAATATTAATTTTGTTGAATACATTTTATTTTTATTGTACTTTGGCCTCATATATAACTCAGTTCCTCCAGGTTATAGAAGATTTTTAAATAGCTACAGGAAGGATTGAGTAAAAATGCTGCATGTTGATATACCAGCACTTTAACTCACGTAAGGAAAAGCATGTAATGGCATTGCAAATAATGCAAACTGAAGATCTGCCCCAAAATGTAATGTATATTCAGCTTAACAGAGAAGTCACTGATGCAGAAAAATTATTTTAAAAATCAAATATTCTGTGCTTACTGCACTTTTGCCTAAGAAAAGTACATGTATGTCATACTAGGGGCACAAGTCTATTGTTTAATTTGAGAGTCTAGCTAAATAAGAATTTTTTTAAAGACCAGTCTCCATACGTTTGGACTGGACAGCACTGGAGTGTCAGCTCCCTGCTGACACTACTGTTTACTTTTTCCTCTCACATGACCTGTACTATTAACCGTAGGTCAGCTATTAAGAAGTCAATGCAACATAAAAATATTTATGAAATAACAAGGACAAACAAATAATCAATTCACAGTAAGAAACAGCAGAGCAGAATGAAGAAATGCCTCAACAAGTAACCCAAAAATAACATAAAAATACAAATCCACAAGATTCTCCCCTTCAGTCATAGCTCTCCTTTCTGTCCCTATTCACTTCCTCTGCCTCTGAAGCCAAGTTTCTGAACCTGCAATAAGAATGAGATATCGGTAACGTGATACGTTTGCAGTGATCCTATAGATTGCTGTTAACAAGCAGTCCATCAAAAACGTGGTTTCTATTAAGTTTTATTGCTTTCAGGATGTTAATTTTGGTACAGGCTTATTTTCCTAATTTTGTGCAAAACCCCTACCCATGATGTAAAACAAGCGACGGTGGGGAAGTGAAAAAAAAAAAATACAAGCGAGCTAAAATGACACTGCTAGAACAATGCTGGTGTAGCTATCTAAATATTCAGCATTAATCTGAAATTGGTGCTTTTTTTTGACAATTTTGCAATGACTAATTAAACAAGACTAGGCCAAAGCCCTATTAAGACTCTTCAACATTATTAATATTGTACAAGGCTACAGAGATAAAAACTATATTATATATGACTATAGAAATTAACATTCTAAATCCAGTGTGCTACATGAGAAAGATGTAAAAGTTCTTAATAAAAAAACCACTTAGTCTAGAACATAACCCAAATCCACAAACCCAGTAACTTCAGACTTCTCAGACAACTGTGAATTTTAAACCAGATCATCAGTTATCATGCGAAGCCTGGAAAAAGGTTCTTCCCTCATCACTCTTCACAATCTGATATGGAAAACAAAAAGAGTTACTTGGTTACTTAGATCTTTTATAACATATGAAGAGAATTATGGTCCTCCAGGAACTACAGGGCACATAAAATGTTAAGAACTTCAATTAGCAATTTTTTTAAAAAATCACATTTAAATATTCTATAATTCTAAAAGTAAAACATAAGAAATCAGGTTGCCTTTAAATCCTGTCAGCATTTATGTACATATATATTTCCACATTCTGACATTTATATTGTATAGTTCTTTATGAAGGAAGTAGGGATCTTGGCTTAATGCATGGAAATTCAAAGTCTTGAAGAGCTTGCTATGAGCAGGACATGAGAGTCAAATTGTACCAACTGGAAAAGTTAAGGAGAAAAAGCATTTTTGGAGTCCAAATAATCAAATACTTCCATGGACTAGCAGTTTCTATCTTTGTTTCTATCACAGATCAACCCACAATGCCCATAACTTCAGAGTCCTTTATTTGATGACTGTATAATTTGAAACATCTGGAAAGTCTGATTTTCAAAAGGAGTGACCTCTAAATTTAAGGTGGAAGTTCAGTTAGCAGAAGCTACATACTAAATATTTAAATACTACATAAATGATGACTATAAAGCAGGTGATGAGCCTCTCAATTTAGGCATTCAAAAATTATTGAGCTCTGTTCCTCAGTTAACCACACAAAAAAGAAAAGTAATTCTTGTCTTGTCAGCATGTTTTTTAAGATAAGACTTTCTGCTTACAGTGGTGAAAACTGCAGACATGCACATTAAATCAGCCTATATATCCTCTTCTACTACCAAAACTGCTGTAACACTCATCATCCTTATTGCTCTCCCTGCCTACATTTTCTCGTCACCACATCCTTTTTGGGGATTATGAATTACCTTTTTTCCTCAGATTATTTGATTGTTTAATAAATTGTGCTCTCTGACCCTACCCTCCAATATTTGCAGCTCCCCCTCTGTGCAGAATTGCCAGTAAATTAAATAAGTGTTTTCTATTCCAATATGCAGATTTTTAATGACAGATAATAATGCACAGCAGAGGATAAATCCTTGAAGAACCAAAGCTGATAAACGTGACAAGTTATAAAGCAACTACCAACACAGATCAGTCTTAAGTCTTCCAGACACATTTAGTCCCACTTTAGAATATTATCATCTAGCCCATGTGTTCCCAGACCCTGAGAATATCAGAGTAGCTTCTTATTTATGTTAGGTGTTCTTACAGCTCTTTCATCACTAGCTCTATACATTAAACTACATGTCATAGCAAGCCTTTCTTTTGTCCACAGTTCCAGACAATATCATATACTCTCATTTGGAGATAACTGGAACATATTCAGCTAACGTAATATGCAACTGAACAGTATATAGCAGAATACTACAAATAAATCAGCCATTTTAAACAGTTCTCAGCTAGAGTGTGAGCAAGAGCTTTAATCCAATATCACATTTCATCATGTGGTATTAAGTACTGTGTAATCAAAATGCAAATATTTATAAAAATAAAAGAATGTAAGGTCCACAATGCTTTTGTTTCCACTACAATTTTCTAGGTCCCCTCATTTTAATTAGAAATGTTTGGAAAAGCTCTACAAACACTTTATCAAGGTTCTTCCACAAATTAAGTGGCTGCACAGAACAATTCTCAATACAGGATTAAAAATATGGATGTGTCTGTTTCAAAGGCTCACTATCTACAGTGTTAAGGTAAAGTGTTTATGTTTCCCCTGCTAAATACATATATATCCACAGGTCAACTTATATATAAATGCTCAGTGCTTAAGATTGAAGGTTTATATAGCACAGCCTTACTGCCCATATTCATTAAAAACTACGATTCTTGGTACCACATACTACCAAATAGAGCAAAAATGTGGTATTAAGAAAAAGTAACAAAGTCTTAGAGATTTTTTTTCAATTAAATCTATAGTTTTCACTGTTTATATATGACAAAAATGTACAAGTTAGTGAAGGCGGTTGAAAGAAATGGCCTTAAGTGATTTCAAAGTGAGCATAATTCTAAGCATATGAAACTCTCTTCAGGCAGTAAACAGATTTCACATGGAGTTGGTGTAGATTTCTATCACTCAAATCCAATAAAGAGTAATTAAAACAGAGATGAGACAGAGATTGGCATCTGGGAATCAAGGGAATCAAGAGCCTACCTCTCTATGGCAGCTTAAACCAGCTTGGACTGTTTTTCACAGCAAAACAGCCTGAAGAGACAGGACTGGCCTCTCCATAAATATCAGAATATTAAATGCCAAAGATAAGTTAAGTTGGGTGGGTGTTTTTTGGGGATTTTTTTTTTGGTTGGTTGGTTTTTTTGTTGTTTTTTTTGGTTTGGTTTGGGTTTTTTATTTTTGGGGGAGTTTTTTGTTTTGTTGGTGGGGTTTTTTTGGTTGTTTGTTTGTTTGTTTGTTTTGGTTTTTTAATTAAAGGGTAATTTAGACCCTCAAGAAGAAATGCATACTAAATAGGAAGAATTTATATAAGAAATTGGAAGGTTGCCAACTAGAACCAGAATGCCCTCATTCTTCCAGTATAAGCAAAAGGAGCAAAAAACACTGAAATAATCTCTCAAAAGGATATGAACAAACTCATATGACACATTTTGATAGCACATAACTAAAACTGATGACCCAGTCAGTCTTTCTAATCAAAACTTTGTCATGTTTATATGGTTTCTTAAAAATCATCTAGAACTTGAGGCCAGATATTTATTTGCATAAAAACATACAAGCACATGGGTCTAATAATGTCAAAGGTAGGCTGAGTCACTCCAGTTCAGGGTCTAGTATATAGTTTTCAATTATTTAAAACTATTTAAGTGGGGAGCACATACTGATGACCGGTTTTTGTACAGATAACTGATAAGCTAAGTAGGTTCTCTGTTGCACCTGCTTCCATGAACAAGCAAGAACCAGTTGGGGTTGTGAAAGTTGAGGGAAACCTTAGCTGCAACAACTACAGCATTGTGGAGTTTAAAATCCCGAGTCAAGTGAGCAAGATAAATTTTAAAAATTACTATCCTGGCCTTCAAGAAGGCCGATCTTGCCTTGCTCAGGGACCTGTAGGTAGGACACATGGAGTACTGCCATGAAGGACAACAGGGTCAAGAAGACCTGGCTGATTTTCAAGGGCAACATTATCAAAGCACCAGAATGGTCCTTCCTGACACTCAGGAAAACAAGTAAGTATGGCAGAGATGGACAATGCAACAGATTACTCGAATAAAGAGAGACACTCTCTGAGCAGGGAGGCATGTAGATGTGAGAGCCAAAGCTCAGCACAAGCGAAAACTCCCTAGAGATATGAAAACCAGAAATAAGAAAGGCTTCAGTACCATCAGAAAAAAACCAACCAAACAAACAAAAAACCCTAAAGAAGAGGTGAGACCACTGCTTAACAGGGCAGTGGATCTACTCATCAATGAAATGGAAAAGTCTGAGATATTAAATGCCTTTGTGCTTCTGTTTTTGTTGGCAAAATTTTTTTCTTAGGTGTTCTAGCTCCTTCATATTAGTCTGTAGGAGTAAAGCATTGCCCATGACAATGGTCAAATCAGAAACCACTGAAGCTAATTGTGCACATACAAGTGCATGGGCCTAGACAGGCCCATCAACTGTCTTGGCTGGCTGATTGCATTGCAAGGCTGCTCTCCACTGTCTTCAAAAGATTATGGGAATTGTGGGAGGTCCCAACGACTGGAAAAAGGCCATCTTCAAGGACAGCAATGAGGAACCAGGCCACCAAATGCCACTCAGCCTTACCTCTGGTCCTAGGAGGGTTCTGGAGTAAGCCTTCTGAGATGTCATTTCTGAGCACATAAAGGACAAAAAGGTGACTGAAAACACACAGTGTAGATTCATTGAGGATAAACTGGGTCTAACAACCTAAATGCCAGATCTAGTTGGAAGGCTGGACTAAGTGGCACTGAGCAATCCCTTCTAACCTGATACAGGAAAATTGCATCAAACAGTTAGTGTTTTCTATTTTTCTGCATATCTATCAGAACATGTTTTACCAATTAGTAATAGAAGTATTGGTCTAAGTGGCATTTTGTTTAGGTTTTTTCTGCTACAGACTCTCCAAATTATGGAATGATAGGAACAGAATAGAGAATCTATCACACTAAAACATGTCACTATGAAAGAGATTTCCATAAGCACACATACCCTTTTATGGAGAAAGAGAAGAAGAAAATGTCTGTAAGAACACTTGCCTGATTTGTTACCCCATTATGGAAAAACTGGTCTAACAGTACTGCAAAGATTAAATATATAAACAGAAAGATAACCGTGTGAGAGAATTGCAGACACTGCAATTGCTAATTGGCCATGCATAAGCTACATATGCATTTGTTTTACATAAATTACACCACTCTTATCATGACAAAAGTAGGGTTTTCTCCTTTATTACTGTCACAGATGCTGAACCATGCAAAAAGTATGTACTTCCATTAAGGAGTTTCTCCCTCAGGAAAGAAGAGTTGGACAAAGCTAAATATGTCAGCTGAATAATTTCTTAAACTTTTGCAAGTATGATTCAGTGAATCTCACCTCTGTAAGTGGTGAGATATCACAGTCATGTCTGACATACTGACAGACATCACTGCACAGAAGAACACAGACACCTAACTCTCCATTTATTGTTAGGAAATACTGATACTACAGCAGTATCATCCACTGCTTGATTTGCATTTAGCTGTATAGATCGAGCTAGCTTATTTTCACTTGCAGAGAGAACTTGTGAATACAGTGTACCTCTGGATATAGCTACAACTGGTTTCACACAGTTTAGGCCGGGAAATTCCAAAAACCAGAGTTGAAATTATTTGGTAGGTAAACTGGCATGCAGAAAGGAAACAATTGCTGTAATCAACACAAAGCCCTGGAACCACCTGCCCAGAGGAAGTCAAAGAGGCACATCCTACACTATATGAAGTCCAGTGGGGTTTGATTGCTTGACAAAGCATGCACACAATGGTAAATGCATATCTAGACTGGTATCATATGTCAAAACCCACAAATACTTAACTCAGATGTTTATCCTGAAAAGACTGAAGATATTTGTAGCAGAGTTTTGTAGACCACAGACTTCTATGGACTATAGGAGCAGATAGCTATAAAACATCTGGTAGATTTCATCCTGTGGAGCGGAACAGGCATGTAATATTAACTACTGGCCTGGGAGTCATGCTTTGTTCCTGAAGAACCGGATGTGGCTAGTGATATTTCATTACACACAAATGATGGTATCAAGAAAAGGTTCATTTAAAATTTTAATTATTTACAGTAAACACAACCAACCTAAATTACACAACATAGGTGAACTGTTTGTGCAATTCTGAAGAAAAAAAATAGCAGTTTTGGCACTAGAATTCTCCTATTTTTCATACACTATAGTGTTTGCATTACATATATATATTCCACTGACATATGGAACATCAAAAAACTGGTGACCACTTAAAAGATGCTTTAATCCATGGGCTGTAGGAGCCACTAATAGAGATGGTGTATGAACCGGTTTTGTTAATACTTCACAATGCTCCTCAAGATTTTTATCTCCACAAAAAGCAAAAATAACTATTAAAGTATAGATTCATACAGTGACATTTCATCAGCTAGAAAACAGGAATGGTGTAGTACCTTCATTTTTCTTTGTTCTTACTTCAGGGGAACTTGGCATGGCTCATGGAGTAATATTGTATACAACAACTTCCTATGACAGTGTAAGTCAAATAACTTCAAATTAAGTTCTTATACTGTAACCAATTAAACATGCTGATATATCAACTTACAGAATCTTTTATTCACTTTAAAGGGGAACTCTGACACTAAGGTTGAATAAAGTTTCTATGAAGCCAGTTAGTTTGGTGAGAAAATTCAAAGCTGACACATCTAGAAATATTTTTTACAGGTTCAGATGAGAATATTTGTGATGCGCAGTGGGCAGAAAAATTGTATAGACCAATCAAAATATTCCTCTTTTGAGATATAGCTCTAGTTACCATTCCTGGGAACTGCATAAATCTATCAGATACTAGCACTTAAACTTACCAGTTCAGCACCAGCTCTCGTATTCTGGAGGCAAGAAAGATTAATTTTATTTAATGGAAGTTTCTCATGTGGGCATTGCCAACAGTCAGTATATGTTGGGATAGGCTACATTGAGCATGCTGCTTATTTCACTCCATTTTGCATTCTGCCTATAAATACGTGTTCACTTTCAATCAATTGTCCTTTCACCAGTACCTAAAAAGATCTCTTAAAAAAAAAAAAAATCAGAGGTATTAGGTATAATAAACATATGGTTACCATTTAGCCATGAAACAATGGCTTATTTAAGGTCAGTTGCCTCATAATTATCATAGGAATAGATATGTCTCAGTGGAAAGATGGTATTTCTGATCTTGCTACTTTTTCTTGGCCCTTCAGAGTCCTCAGACTTCAAATCTTAACCGTGAAGGTATGTTCTAACGTAACCTTTAAAGCTCTTAAGTATAGGTTACTTCTAATTCTCCCTCTCCCCAGTTTTGTTCATATGTGGATTTATGCTTTTTCAGGTTGGGGTATAAAAAGATTACTACTTCTCAATCACACATTAAAATTTTATTGTGTGCTTGGATAAGGAAACAAGAACTACAGTTCTTGCAGTTCAGAACTACAGTGTTTCTAATGTATTTAGAATATTAAACATCCTACTTGAATTAATAAAAATAAATCAGAAAAAATACATTGCAATTGTTTATTTTCTTTCTGGTATAAAATATTTTCAGTGTGAGAACAAGTCTATGATGAATTGCCTTCCTAAGAATCACTAGTTCATTTTTTTTTTTTTTAATTCCTGCCACTTATAAGTCTCTAAACACAGTGAAAACAATCATACTGGCTAAGTTTCAGAAGGCATAAATCAAAAGCAATATATAAGACAAAATCTGACTTCAACTTTTAGTATTTGCAATGACATATGACTAGAAAAAGATCTATGGTGCTTTTACAGGAAGGACAGTTAATAAATTGCCCTTATAAGCTTAACCATGTTTCAAAAGAATAACCCAAAGGAACAGAAAATAAGCATACCATTTTACAGAATGGTTTAATGGTTTTCTAAAATTCCACTATTTGAAGTACACACCAGTTAAACAAATGTGTCATTAGTCAGTTAGCCTTTGCTCAGAATGAAAGAAAACTTTCAGAGCCAGGATACCTTTCCCTGAACCATAGGGGCTTCAAAAATGAGGAAAGAAACATGCAATATTTACATGCAAAAATCATATCTCTACTTTTTCCTGAATATTAGACATGATGTGATGTATTGAAAAGAAAAAGCTGAAAAGTGAAAAAATAATCAGTAAGTAAGAGACTGAGCTAAAAAGTCTGGATTCTTAACCCATGGTCATTTGAACAATGAATAAATACTGAACAGGTTGCTGAATAACCTGGAAAATTAATAAAAAAAGGCTAGCAAAAACTTATTTTTGTGAAACTTATTCAGATTGATTTGGAGAAAAAAAACATCTTACTAATCAAGCATGTTGAAAATACAGGAGTTACAAATAATTTAAACAGAAACTTTCTGATTCATTCAAGATGTAAACAAGCCTCTTGAGTCTACATTCACAAAACATCAACAATTTAGGACACAAATTTAAAACAAGGTAAGCTAAGAACAGGCCTGTTTGATGGCAAGGTTCCTTCAGGTCCAAATCAGAGTTAGGTCAAAGTAATATGAAAGCAGACAACAGGGCCTCACCACAAAGTGCCACTCGTGCTACCTGTTCATGTTGACATGGCCACTAAAACAAAGCTCCCACAAAAGCTATCTAAATAATACCTTTTGGTAAGAGAAAGAAACAGGGTTTGTACACAGCTTTAGTCCAGGAATGTATTCTAAATGTGTGCAGTTGCATACAGCTTCACGCGCTAGGAGTTTCCAACATATTTATTTAATTTGCAGCACGGTAGTCTGGCCATTACCTTCTTTCGCTCCTCATCCTTGGATATCTTACATACCTAGGTATTTAGGCATTTCCTCCTGCCCTTAGGTACTTGTTTACTCGATTGGTGACTGTCTTAGAAAAAGAAAAAATGCTAACGGGAAAGCAAGTCATTGAAAGGATGGGTACCCATTATGTTTTGCTTTCAGTACACTTTCCAACATCTTCTTTTTGGTCTGAATTTGTGTGTTGTTGAGCAGGAAGAATCTTTAAAACGAGAATCTCTGAAGAACATCTGGATCAGTCTGACAGGAACTGGAGCCATGTTCAATTGCATCCTCACTGGCAGCGCTGTCGGGAACCTACTGGGCCGGACAGTGAGGAGAAATAATGGAAATTCATTCCCTTATGTACTACAAGAGGCTTAGTCCTCTGATTGCCGTTTGCTCAACACAAAGAAAAGTCCTCAATCCGTGGCAAACCTTAACTATTGCCTTTGGCGGGTTTCTAAATACAAGGGAGGGGAAAAAAAAAAAAAAAAAATGAGGTGGGCAGACGACGTCTAGTTTACTTCTGTTCCCTTCCCCCTCCCCGATGAGCAGCTCTATCTGCAACCCATGTGGCTGGGAGGCAGCCACAGCCGGTTCCAATTCCTACTTTCCCACTCCGCGCCCCTGCTCGCTGCCGGGGCTGAGCCGAGCCAGGACCGGCCGCGGGCTTCCTCCCCCCGCCCCCCCGCCGCGCCGTCCTCCCTCTCCCCCGCTCCATCCGATCCTCCGGTCCCCCAGGGCACGGTGTGGGAAGTACGAATTTCCGCTGAGTTTTCTCGGCAACTTTCGGAGCTCGTCTTTCTCCCGCTCCCCGCTCCTCCCGCCGCCCCCCTGCCGTCCCCTCCCCTGCCGTCCCCTCCGCCCCTGGGAGAGCCGGCGGAGCAGCCGCGCCGCTCCGCAGCCCGCCCGCCCCCCGCGGCAGCGCCGGCCCCGGCCCCGCCACCGCCGCCCCGCGGGCCGCGAGGGGCGGCAGAGCCCGGGCGGCGGCCCCGGCAGCGCTCCCGGCCGGCTCGGGCGAGCCCATGGTGCCGGGCACCGCGACCTGCAGCCGCCGCCGCGCCTGCCTGCCCGGCGCGGAGATCAGCCCGGCGCGGAGCAGAGGAGGGGCCCATTAGCAGCCGCGGAGGGGATGCCGGAGAGACACAAAGCCGGCGGGGGAAGCAGCCCACGGCTCGTCCCGGGATGGGGGCGCCGCGCCGGGTCCGCCTGATGGTGCTGCCCTGGGCGCTCTGGGGCTCCGTCCCCCTCATCCTCCTGCTGCTGCCCGCGGCCGAGCCCATCTGCCCCGAGCCATGCGACTGCCAGCAGCACCAGCACCTCCTCTGCACGAACCGGGGCCTGCGCTCCGTGCCCAAGACTGCCGAGCCGCAGGATATCCTCACCTACAGCCTCGGGGGCAACTTCATCGCCAACATCTCCGCCTTCGACTTCCACCGCCTGGCAGGGCTCCAGCGCCTGGACCTGCAGTACAACAGGATCCGCTCGCTGCACCCTAAGGCCTTCGAGCGCCTGGAGCGGCTGGAAGAGCTTTACTTGGGAAACAACCTGCTGCCAGCGCTGGCCCCCGGGACGCTCAGCACCCTGGCCAAGCTGCGCATCCTCTACGTGAACGCAAACGAGATCGGCCGTCTCAGCGCTGCCTCCTTCTCTGGCCTCGGCAGCCTCGTCAAGCTGCGACTGGATGGCAATGAGCTGGGCTCGCTGGGCGATTCCACTTTCTCAGGGCTGCCAAACTTACTTTATCTGCACCTGGAGTCCAACCGCATCCGCTGGCTGAGTCGCGGTGCCTTCACTGGCCTAGCCAAGTTGCGCTTCCTCGACCTCTCAGGGAACCAGCAGAGCTCCCTTCGCCATCCAGACATCTTTGGGCCGCTGCGCTCCCTTCACACCCTGCTGCTGGCCACCAACAGCCTGCGGCAGCTGACAGGGGGGCTCTTCCAGCACCTGCCCGGCTTGGCAAAGCTCTCACTCAGCGGCAACCGACTGTCTCACCTGGCCCCGGATGCTTTCAAGGGGCTGGGCTCGCTGAAGGAGCTGCGCCTGGAGGGGAACCTGCTGAGCCACCTACCTGCCACCCTACTGGAGCCGCTGGACAGCCTGGAGGCACTGGATCTGAGCCGCAATGCACTGACCGCCCTGCACCCGGCCGCCTTCGGCCGCCTCGGCCGCTTGCGGGAGCTCAGCCTGCGGGACAACGCACTGGCCACCCTCCCCGGCGAGCTCTTCGCCTCCAGCCAGGCTCTCTACCGCCTGGAGCTGGAGGGGAATCCCTGGAGCTGCGACTGCCGCCTTCGTGGCCTCAAGCGCTGGCTGGCGGCCTGGCACTCCCAGGGCCGCCTGCTCACCGTCTTCGTGCAGTGCCGCCTGCCACCCGCCCTGGCCGGCAAGTACCTCGACTACCTGCAGGATGCCCAGCTGCCGCTGCCGCAGGACGGCGGCCCCTGCCCCGACGGTGCCTCTCCCTCCCCGCCAGCCCCCGAGGGACTCGGTGGCAACAACAGCGCAGCGGGGCCGCCCCCAGGGCCACCGCCGGCCGCCTCCACCGCCCGGCTGATGATGGGAGTGCCCGTAGCCGCCGGCCCCACGCCGGCACCGCTGCCCAGCGCAGCGGCGTGGCCCCGACGGGCCGGTGCCGCCGGGGTCCCGCCGCTGGTGTCCGACCCGTGCGACTTCAACAAGCTGTTCCTGCACAACCTGTCGGTGGAGGCGGTGGGCTCCAGCTGGGTGACGGTGCGCTGGGCCGTGCGGCCGCACCGCAGCCCCCGCCTGCTGGGGCCGGCGCGATTCCGCCTCCTCTTCGACCGCTTCGGCGCCGCCGTCAAGTTCCAGCGCTTCGTGTACCTGCCGGAGCGCGGGGAGCCGGCGGCCACGCTGCGGGAGCTCCGCCCGGACACCCCCTACCTCGTCTGCGTCGAGGGCGTCCTGGGCGGCCGCGTGTGCCCGGTGGCGCCGCGGGACCACTGCGCCGGGCTGGTCACCCTGCCCGAGGGCGGCACCGCGGCGGCGGCGGCGGGCGGGCCCCGCGGCCCCGACCAGCAGCTGCTCACGCTGGTGCTGCTGGCGGTGAACGCGCTGCTGCTGCTGGCGGCTCTGGCCGCCTGGGCCGCCCGCCTGCTGCGCAAGAAGGTGCTGGGCCGTCGGCGTCGGAAGGCGGCCCCGGTCCACGTGCGGCAGCTGTACTCCACACGCCGCCCGCTCCGCTCCATGGGCACCGGAGTCTCCGCCGACTTCTCGGGCTTCCAGTCCCACCGGCCACCCCGCGGCGCCGCCGCCTGCGCCCTCAGCGAGGCCGACCTCATCGAGTTCCCCTGCGAGCGCTTCATGGACAGCGGCCGGCACGGCGATGAGCACCTGCTGCAGCGCTTCGCCGACTGAGCCCGCCGAGGCCCCGGGGCCGCGGCAGCGGCGGGGGAAGGCGGATCTCTGTCTGCGAGGGGATGCTGCGGGCCCAGGGGTCGCGGCCTCCGAGGCGCAGAGCTGCGGCCCAGTGGCTGCGTTCAGCCGCCGTTACTGCGGGCCGCTGCTGAGGCTGCCTGTGGGACGGGGTTGCCTCTGCCGGGACCCCGCCGTTTTGTCAGGAATCATCACTAACCCAAGGAAAAGCCCTGACAGGCGGTAACCGTGCCCTGCCGTGAGGAGCAAACGGCAGGAGCTACTGCCAGCAGCAGCCAGTGCCTCCCTTAAGGAAATTCAGAGCTGTTAATTTAAGTGTGCTATTTTACAGGTGGCTTCCTCCCACTGCAAGTTGGGAACAAGTTAAACAGTGAGCGGCCTGGCCCTGTGTGAGGAGCTTTGAACAGGTCTTTCCAAGGCACCAGCCCTTCCTAATCAAAAATTTGGATCGAGGGTCATCTTTTAATTGAACTGTGTGCAACCAGGGAGGGCTGGACACGTAGCGGTTTTTGCTGAATAGTTTGAAGGCTGTGCCATTTCAACTCAAACCGAATGTGAGGCAATTTAATGTGCACAAGTGTGCTTTTATACTTTTCTGTAAGCGAGAAACAATAATGCAGCTGGTTAGTACTACAGGAATTTATTGCTGACACCACTAAGAAAAAACTAACAGATTTTTATAGAATGTTTACAAATGAGCTATTTTTAAATTGTTTTTGAATAAATACTGCTTGGTACTTGTACACAATTATGTGTGCTGTAGTTGTCTGGGTCCGTGATGGTCAGCAGATCGCTGACCCTCGCATAATCCATCCTCATTTCTAAATGGGTGGGTGCAGAGGTGAACTATTGATGGATAAATAATCATTGGTGCCTTACTTCAGAAACAATAATAGGTGAGGATATTTCAGGAATGTGAAACAATCTTTATCTTAACAGGCAATCCTCTCTTACCCTTAGCCTACTAAAGTTAGAAGCTTTATGTACCTCACTGTGAAATAAAATATTTTGTGTATTAATCTAGATTATGTGTTTTGTGTAGCTGAGTGGGTAATGCTAGAGTTAAACACTTATGCAGTAGTATATAATGTTTGAGTTGGTTTGTTGGTTGTTGTGGGTTGTTTTTTTTTTTTTTTTTTAATTAGGATTTTGCTTTTGGTTTCAGAGCAGTGCTAGTCATTTTATGGTCAGTTGCTCTCTACTTCTCAGACATTTTCCTAAATATTTACAGAATGTGGTTCTGCTATTACAAAATATGGTGGTTTAGTTTACATTAATAATTCTCTCTGTGTGGTCTACAAAAGAGCCTAGTTAAAGAGGTCCAAATCAGGATTGCACTTTAAATGCAAATGTTTTAGATGGAGTTTGGTAAATGGTTGAGACCATTGGTACAACTTCTGCTCCTTTGAATTTAATGTGCAACCTCAGATGAACTCTTGTGGAACTCAATGGCTTGAAGGAAGTGTTAGTGTACTATGGAGACATTTGTCTCAGTATCGTGCATTCATTGCTGACCCGAGGTGTTCGTGACTACAAGTTGTTTATTACCATAATTGCAAGTAAGCAATTTGGGGGTTTTCTCTCTCTCTCTCTTTTTTTTTTTTTTTTTTTTCTTTTCATTTTTTCAGATGAGCAAGTGTTTACAAAAGATACCATAGTAACTGGTACCTTCAGTTGGAGTTCAGTGACTGAATAGAGAGAAAAGAGAGAGAGTTCTGAGAGAGAGTGTAGAGATCATTTGCCTTAATCTTTGTCTTTTCCGTGGAGAAAGAAAAAATCAAAGTCTTGTTTCTTGGGTCAGTAGCAAGAAATCCTTTGGGATTTCATTTTGACAGGCTGTAGTTTTCATGAATATCAGAGGCCAAACTCAGTTGCCAGTGTATAGATTAAAATTCACTGCAATAGACACAGTGTTGAATGGAATTAAAATTGAAGGAATGCAGTATCAGGTTTCATTTTTTGTTAAGAATTTTAAATTTCTGTTCTTTTTGACACCTGGGTGCTTTTGGCCATTTATGATTGTGGAATACACCACTGTTTGTTGTTAGAAATGCAGTGGGATTATTGAGTAAAGCTGTGTATCACACTAACGTTAGCTCTATCACTGGATATTCTTCCAATGGGAGATGCATAGATGCTGTACATGGTTATAATCAAATGTCAATAAATCCATTTGCTGAAAGAAAATTTGTGTCTTACATTGTATCTCATAATGCATCCCTCTTCAATCACAGACTGGCTGCAGCTCTTTCATTTTATGAGCACAAGGACTGTGGACAGTGTCTCATCATTCTTTCATATATTTTCATCATACATAGTGTTTCCTATTTTGTTTTTAATATTTTTGCACAGTGCAAACAGTAAAATAACTAAAATGGGCAGTTCTGAAACAGGTAGACCACTGTCTCAAGACAGAGTGATAAGGTGCTGTTACATCAGTGAACTATTGATCCTTTATGAGGAAAATTAAGAAATGATGAGTGTTTGGGATCATTATCAGTAGTTTATGCTCATTGGAAGTTACCGTTCTGAGGGGTTTTCAGTATTATCAGGCTAATGATATCAGCGTGTCTTGTTCAGCATATACATGTTGTTCTAATTAAGAATTTGCTGCTTCTACTTGAATTTTTACAAACATCTGGAGAAATGCTAAAATGAAATGGAACTGGCTTTTTGTTCCAGCCTAGGAGAAGTAGATACATAAATCTGCACAACAGCAACAACAGAAAGACAGTTAACAAAATGAAGCTGTTGACTTTTTAAAAGCCACAACTTCTGTAGCTCTAGGAATACTTACAAGCTTTGTCTGCAGATATTATTTGCAGCATCTTTGCAGGGAGGGAACTATACTAGCAGGTGTTTGGGGAAAGAAATGTCAATGACCTTGAATGACTGAAAAATGTAAATATAACATGGCTCTGTTTTTACCAGTAGTACTTATGTGTATTAGGGTCCTTTTTAAAGAAAGCTTCTTTCTAAAAATGACTGTAAAAACAGCCCTTTCTAAATGTATGAATCTGCCCTAAATCTGTGCTCAAAATGTTTATCCTTCTAGCAGAAATAGAGTTTTTCTGCCATGCCCTCTCATGGAATCCATGCAGCTCAGGGAATAGTGGACTGAGTACTGTTTTGTTGAGTAATTACTGAACGTGGTATATATCAAAGATGGAAAATCACAAAAATACTGCCCCATCAAATTAAGTGGGCTGCTGCTGGGGGTCTGCAAGAGGTACCAGGGCTTCTCTAGTGTCAGCACTGTCTGATTTGGCAGTCTCTGCCACCTCCTGCTCCCCGTCTTCAATTCCTGACTCCACTTTATCCAGCTGGCATGGTTGGTTGGGCAGCTGGAAGGTGAACTGTGAAATTGATCCTTCTGGAAAATAACCTTTCCTAGCACCTCCCTTCTTCCCTATTTTTCATCCAGCTCAGTTTCTTTGATTCTGAGCTCAGTTTCTTTGATTCTGCTTAACTCACACAAGTCCTGGAAGTAGCAAAATGTGGGTGTGGAGTTCAGAGGCAGGAAAAAACAGTCCAAGATGGGAAGCTGCTTAAATAATCTCAGTTAGTCTTGACATTCAGTTTGTCCACAGTCTAAGAAAATCTAGTCTGTTCACATTAGAGAAAAATCCTCTGTATGTGACATAACTTTACTGGAAATCATTACTGACCTGCAGAAATGAAAATGCTTAGAACTTCTCTTTAAGATCCTAGGATTATTGACATTACAGCATGGGGCTAGAGAGAAAAAATCTGAAAAGAACAGAGGTACGATGGTGTCAGTGAATGTCTGTGTGTGCATGAATGCTCCTTGTTAAAAAGCACTTCTTGACTATAGCAGCCTGAGTTAATGCAGTTAAATTTATAAAAATGTTGGTTCCTTTACGCCATGCTGTTTACTTTTCACAATGTGCTGCAATTGCCACATTTTAAAATATCATCAATATTTGGACTCTTAAAAGAAGGGAGTGGGTAAAGTATGCATGTCTCCTGTCTGCTCTTTCCTAGAAGAGATTTGAAAAATGAGGATGTGGGAAAAAAAAAAAAGTCTGCTCCAGGATATTTATTTGTCTACTCATCAGGATATTTATTTAACTAGTAAACTAACATTCTGATCATAGGGGATGAGAATACAAAAATAATTTGTTTCCATGACAGTATACATATTTGTAGAAAACTCTAACAGTGAATGAGAGAAATACTACTTGATTTCCAAAAACCTAGCTGCTCCCACTAATTCATGTTTCTCTGCACACCAAGGGTGTATACATGTTGTGTGAGATCCACGAGTGAAGCTTTGGAGAAAGAAGATATTTTAAAAATTGAAATTATTTCATTAAATCAGACAAATTCTGCATGCATAGGAACGTACTTGATTTTTTTCAACTGGGCAACTCATTTGAGACAAGTTGTTTTATAAATGTCAAATCTATAATCTGTTATTTTCCAAGTAGAAATGAGGAATAAGTATCAGGAAACTGTGTGTGCTGGATGCTGGGTTTGTTCTTTTTGCTCCATGCTAAATATAGCATAGTTTTGGCAGCCTGTCCAAATACTGCTGTTGTGTTTTTCTCCATAAAAAGTTGAGTTTTCTCAAGTGCATACTTTAATTCCCATAGAAATTAAATTCCTGTAGAAAAATAGTCAATTGTCTTTAAACACAAATATTTATCTTACTATCATTGTACATGACTTTATTTATAGAGATGCTCCTTGATAAGTCCTTTTAAATAAATTGATATCTCATTTGTTTATACAAACAAGACCATAAAAAATAGAATTAATAATGCAACATGAATAAATAGTTGGAAGAAAACAGCTTCAAACATAATAGAGATATTTACTAACAAAGAGGAATCTGACACTTTAAAGAGACTTTATGAGGTTTTATGCAGTGACACCCCTCTCCTTTGTTATTGGATTTTTAAAGGTACATTTATTTATATCTTGGTAATCTATGTTTAATAATTTTATGTTGTAGAAATTAACTGTTGTCCAGAAATGGGAAGACTCCCACATATATAAATCTCAAAACTACTGAGTGGTAAAAAGGAACTTGGGGTACTGTTAAAAGTATTTATTCTCACCAAAGCATAACCTGATTTTTCATTGCAAAGTGCATTTGAGGCTTTGCCAAGTAAAGCAGTCCTTGGCTAATAAATTGTGATGTTTCTTGATTTCAGATATAGGCATAATCCTGTTCTATACCAAGGTGGTTTTGTTTGATTGGTTGGTTGATTGGTTTTTGTTGTTGTTGTTATTTTTTAAATGTCCAGACAAGTATAATCTCTAATAACTTTTTCCCCAAATATTTCAATTTTGTGTATTTTCAGTATTTCAGAATACTTTATTGCCCTTCTGAGATCCATCCACGAGGAACCTGTACCTGGAGAGAATCTGAACAAACACTAAAGCAACATGTCAGTCAACATATGCACAGCATTTTATAATGCAGCAAGTGCTCAGAGGTTGTGAAGTGAGTGGTTTATTCTTTAAAATATTGTGAGAATGAATGCCCGACAAAATATTCATGCAGGGTCACAGCTGTGCCTTCTAGTGATGGCAAATGTCTTACTGTAATGTAGCACCTTATACATCAATCTGGGCTAGTCTAGTTCATTTTGCTCCACCATGTGAGACTAGAAAAACAAAACCCAGTAACTTGATTGTAAGACAAGAATTCAAGGAAATAGAGCAGATAAGCTTTTTGTGAAGCCCTTGGCAAAAATCCTGTTAGCCAGCATTTTCCTGGTTCACCTAGCTTCTCACGTGTGCAATTTGTTTCATTGTCATTAGTTCAGTGTATGTTTGTTTACCTGTAGTAAATATTTAGAAATAATTTGAATAGCTGAAGAAGGCCTGGATACATAATAGATAAAAATCATATACAGAAAGATAATGAGACAAGTTTTCTCATTGAGAGATTGATTTGTCTCCTAAGGGACAAACAGTTCAGGGATGTTGTCTCTGAAATAAACATGAATGTCTGTTTTAAGTCAAGAAAGGAATATTCTTTCCCTGAAACATGAAGACGTAGGAAGGTTGCAAATAGTTACATGGTGCTCTGATTCCTTGCCAACAAGAGCAACGTCCAGCATTATGTTAACGAATCATATTACATGGAGATACACATGTATCCTATCTGGATACAGAAAAGTTCACTGAAATTGTATATGTGATTCATTGTTACACTGCTGTACTTCATCCTGACAGTGAGAAAGACCTCTTTTGATATATCTAAATCCATATTTTAGTACAATCTTTATCCTCTCATCTGTCATTGTACCACTGACATATCTATGATTGTACCATTTATTTTCCTCATCCTGCTAAATATTTAAATATTGAAGTTAAAATTTTGAAGTTGCTCTGCACTGTAGCAGCCTCTATCTGATTGCTATAAAACAATTTGAAGTAGGGGAGGATACGCAGTAGTGATACCAATCGGATGAAAGGTCAAAAAACATTCCAATGTAAAGGAACATGCTCAGGAAAAGAATGGTTTCAGAAAAAAAAAAGTAATTGTTTATAACTGAAGGATAACATGGTTTATTTGCCGTTACTATGTCACAATCTAAATCTTGAACAAGCATGCTGCAAGACAGGGAGCATATGGTAGACTTACGAGACAGTTTGGAGTGTTGCTCAGTACATACAGCAGATGTTCTAGCTTGCCTCTTTTTTCAGCAGCAGCTTAATCCTTCTTCTGTTTTCACTCCACGAGAGTGAAAGGACTTCAAGACTCCTAATGTAGGTACCCATCAGTAATAGGTCTGTGGTGATGGAATTAATTATATTGGAGGCCTGTGCTCTAAGATGTTCATCTTCAAAAGAAATACACAACTTCTCAGATCTGATCAGCTTAGAGAGATGAACTTCAGCGTTAGCTGACATGGAAATATCTGTTTCAGCTGATAATTGCCAAAGAGGGAGAATCTTTCCTGAGCATTGCGGTAAGTTCTTAACTCGGAAATTCAAAGACATTACCATAAGGACCCAATTAATTAATTTTGCCCTGAACCAAATTTCTGCTCTTCCTCTTGTTGCCTAAAACCATATTGTTTAAAACATTTTGTCAAAATCTTTGGTTTTTCTTTCTCCCAGCACCACTCCTGTATTAGGTATTGGCAGTCTAAACCTCTGTTGCAACTTTCTAGTGCAAGGGTGGCAGAAATAACCCAGAGTTATCTGTACTCACTGAGTTCAATAGGAAAATGAATGAAGCAGTAAATGAGCTAAAAATCTGGAACTTCCCAGGAGTTCATGTAAGCCTGGAGGAGGTGCTGGGGTCTTGCTGTACAATTCTATTTGCACCTTCCACCCACGTGCTCTTATGGTGTAGCAGTACCTTCTCCTGGTGTCTCACTCCTTGGCGTAGGGGGGTGTTTCAAGAAATTTGGAATGTACAGGCCAGCAGATGTTTTGGTTTTTTCCTATCTCATTTTTAAATTCTGCATAATGGGAGTTTGTTTTGGTTTGTTTTATCTGTTTTGAAATAAGAGATAACAGCCGTTTGCAGCCTGCAGATTACTGCCAAAATACAGTCTGTTCTTAGTAAGAAAAGGAAGGAATATTGAATTTTCAATAAATCCTGCTTAAATGGAAGTTATTTTGTTCAAGAATGATTTGTGATTTTGAATGGTTCATTGGGATCCCCCTGATACTATTCTGCTGCATGAAGTGCAGAGCCTTTTGGTTTTCCTGCCAGCGTATATTCCTAAGAACCTGAGACTGCAGAGGTCCAGCAGAGAATAAAGACATCCCTTCTTTCCATTTCTGTGGCTCAAATGGAAAAGAGGTTCAGGCTCAGCATCTTTGTCACCAGAATGGCTAAGAACTTTATTTATTCTATAACATATGTATTGACCTAAGCTGATTTGGTAACTGGAGAGTTATAAAGAGTAGTCACATGAAAGGGAATTTTTGAAGACAAAGTCTCCTTAGTTTTCCTCTGTAAAACTGAAGTCAGCGCAGACTGAAGCAATTGGCAGTTTGCTGAAGGTGCTAATGGCTCTTTGAGATCTCTGTAGTATATAACTGGGTGCACTTTCAAATTGTCACTCTTATATTTTTTTCAGAAGTATTTAGAATAAGTCCAAGGGACAAAATGCTAATGAATTCCAAACTGTTAGCTTGCAGTGAAACTGATCTACTCAGATGTCGGATTCAGTTGTTTTTATTGGCACTTGCAAGTGCACCTGAGGCATACCTGAATTTCAGTCTGATCATATGCTTTTATCTAACCTGCTGAAATCACCTACCATGCCAATTAGTACAGGTGTACCTGTAAATCTCTGCCATTCTCACATATAAGTTTACTTATAAGCCTTTTCACTTATACCATGGTAGAAAATTAACTAAATTTACAACCTCCTAGGCCTTGAGGTATGCAGCTGCTTATGAAACAGGAGAATTGCCAAATTTTCCAACCTTCCAAATACAGTCAAACTCTAACAGTCAGAGCAGGTTTGTTTTGGTTTTTGTTTCCCACATACCCCCCCACACCCCTGTGATAAAAACCATGATGGATTAGAGCTTTGCCATATAGTACATTTGCCAAAGTCTACCAGAAATGACAGTAGTGGCAGGACTCAAACGTGCATGCACTATAATAATCATTTGGCTATTCAGATTTGTAACACTACATTTGAGCATGTGAAAAACATCACTAGAGCTGATTTTATACTTTAGAACTTATCAGTTATTATATTGTGGGGTTTTCCCCCTGAAATGTTCTTTGTCCTCTTCCCTATTTTATTGTGCTTCTCCACCTGGCTAGAGGCTTTTGGATTAATGCAGCCAGAATGACTGGAATATGTGTTCAAGGATGCTGAGCATCCAATGTGTCTGAGATAGCGGAGGTGCTTAGAAAATATATTGCCTTACAAAAGATGTGAAATATAGATTTCAAGAGGCATCCAAGTTTGACTTTACGGTCATTACATGGATAGCTATCCAAATTCATGTGTTATACTTCCTGTATCTCCTGTTATCCTCCCTGTTAGCACTGTTAGCTGCTTTTTGTTTCTCTATGGTCTGTAATGAGGTGTCAGGTTTTGTACCTCTTACACTGTGTTTTGACCTGGTTCTTCTGTAGCTGCTCAGGTTGCATTTTTCTCCAGTGTGGCCAGTACAGATATTGGGTATTGTTTTTATGCAGTATCAATAAAGTACAAGAAAAGAAGAATTATGTATTTAGGAAACGTGTTTTTGCCTAAAGCTTTATCATTCAGCTGACAATAATGCAGGCAGACCCAGTGATCTATGTGATCTCTTTGGTCTGATTCTTCAGAACTGCTGCCCCTCCTGCGAGGGAAAGGCTGTTGGACTTCTTCTGTTCTGTGTTTGTGATCTTTCATTTTGGTTAAAACTAGTTTCTTAAGTTTCTTGAAAGAAGGAGGTAAAACCCTGACATACAGGCCAGTGGTAGAGCTTTTATCACTTGTGTGTGTTTTCACTTCAAAGAGCTTGCGTAGCTCCTGTTTTTCAGACAGTGCTCTTTTTTTCTGAAAGTGATCAAAATCAGACAGGAACAGTCAGAAATTAATTTTTGTTCAGGAATATGAATATTCAAAACAAGAATAATTCTTACATTATAAAGAATAATTCCGAATCTGGCATAATTCTCTAAGGCACTAATTTCATTTTAGACAGCTTCTCTTGCTGGTCTCCCCAGCAGTGCTCCCTCTCTCTCCCATGCCACCCCTCTGGGTACTGCTGGCATCAACCTGCGTTTTTCTGAAGAGTTTGGAAGTGTGGAAGTGGAATTGCTTCTTGGGGTTTTGTTTGGTTTTTGTTGTTGTTGTTGTTGTGTTTGTTGGGTTTTTTTGTTTGGTTTTTTTTTGTTTGTTTGTTTGTTTGTTTGGTTTTTTTTTTTCTGTTGTATAATAGGCCTTGCTCCTTTCTTCTTTGCCTGTTTAGGTTTTTAAATATCAGGATTAGGGCAACTGGGTCATTACAGCAAAGTTGCCAAAACTGAGTCATGACCTGTGTGTTTTGAAGTTAAGGGTCAGAGTTGATGCTTTATCTGCTTTACTGCAATGCTGAAACATTTTAAACAACCTTTGTTTCATAATTCCTCTGCCCTTTTAGTGTCCTCAAATGGTCAATTTACTTTTCTGAAAAAGTAAGTGGAGTTTTCCTGACTCATCTTTTCCGTGCAAAGTCATTATGTCTGACCCATAAATACAAACTTCCAAAGAGGACATATTTTGCATCTGAAAAGGTCGGAATGGCATGTATTTTCCTGAGGGGACAGAAGCCCTCTCAGTATATCCAGGAAGACTTTATTAACCATCCATTTAAAATTACATGAAGTTAAATATCACTTTGTAAAAGGGATTGTTTTGGAGAACAGCATTGTTCTAATAGATAATAAACTATATAAGCATTGTTTTAATATATAATAAACTATGTTTATTATATATTAAAAACAAATTTAAACTGCAGGATTAGAGCATAAACCCACAGTTGTTGATGAACCCTCAAGATTAAAGAGATATTCCTAGAATTATTTGTTTTATTGGTGCAAATACATTATGCCAACCTGGTGTAGC
The DNA here is from genome assembly GCF_015227805.2 of Hirundo rustica. Lineage (NCBI taxonomy): Eukaryota > Metazoa > Chordata > Aves > Passeriformes > Hirundinidae > Hirundo > Hirundo rustica. The sequence continues at coordinate 121,451,044 of NC_053450.1, forward strand.
ACAAGTGACCCCAAGGCAGCCCAGTTTTTGCTAATTTTGTTGAATCTACATCAGACCTGAACTTGAGCCAATGTTTCTATTTTCCTGCTTCTGCTGCAAAATTTAGCTGTGGATTTTAAGAAGAATTGGTGGTCTATTTAAATAGGAGTCTGATTAAACAAATCAACTGTTTATCTCTTTCACATAACTGTGAAGTTATACTCTCATAATTGGTGAAGCAGTGTGTGAAACTAATTGATTTCCGGAAAATATTCATCTGTGATTCAGCTACACCCGTTATGCTTCTTGGAATATCACACGGAAAATGAAGCTACCAAAAGGAAACATCTGTTTGTATCTAAAAACCCAAATATTTCTGAAGTTTAGCAACATGAATTCTTCTTGGGGCTGCCACCGCTTATATTCAGCTCTGGAACAAATACCAAAAGGATACTTGAGGTGACCTTTTGTATCAGATTAAACAAAATGAGAAAACACTTGGCAATCACACTTCCTCTGCTAGGCCATGGGAAACAGCAGAGCAGAGGAACAGATACAGTAAAAACATATTAATTCAATCTTGTTTGCTTTAGAAGAGTCCAGCAATGAAAAGAACAACTAACTGTGAAAAACCTGAGGTCTCTATAATTTGGCACCTCTTGAAGACTGTCTAGATTGTCCTGACAAGGGCTATCTCAAGCAGCAATAATAAGTGAGGGGATAGAGAAAAACAAAGGTCTGGAAAACATTATGAGAAATGGGTTTCTTTCAGCAGCTACTTCTTAGGGGGCAAATGTCCCAGTGGACTGCAGTTTTGGTATCCCTGTTCTTGTTGCATGTAAACATACTGGGTTTGAATATATTTTTTTTCACATATTTCTTTAACACACTGTGTGGATTTCAAAGTTCCCTGCGCCTCGGTTATTCTGTGACTCCCTTTTTCGTTGGTGTGCTAAGCAAAGCTGGGGGGGGGAAAAAAATTGCAGTTTCCCAGTAAGGTAGGTTAAGCTGGCACAAACCAGAATGCTGTTAAAATGACAGTCCTGTTTGCTGGTGGATGCTCATCCCCTCCATCTGTCCATCCAGAACATGCTGGGTAATAACACTACTGATAATACACATTGCTGCTGCTTGCTGCTTGTTGGCAAGGTAACTGGGTTGTTTATTTGCCTCTGACAATGCACAAACAATAGAAATAATCAGCTCTACCAAGCAAATTATAGATCTGTGATCAAAGGACATCCCACTCTAAAAGGTGAATGGATAAAGCAGTCCTCAAGGAAGGGAGGATGAATGCAAATGTTTACCTATTATAATGATTTGCATTATTATGCAGTATGTCTGTACACCAAGGACTCACTTAAGGAGGTTAGATCTTAGACCTTCTGTGCAGTAGGGATGGTTTGGTTTGGTTTGCTCAAGCTGGTTGTTCAATAGCACAGGTGATTCTCTACCTGCAGCCTGTCTCCATGGTGCCTCACTCTGTGCTGCTGCCTGCTGTCCAAGGATGCTCAGATCTTGGAGTTCTTCCCTGTGTGCAAGGGTTTAACATCTGTAGGCTTCTCCCAACTGGATGGGATGCCATGGACACAGTCATCTGCCAAGAAAAGCTAGAGCCTCACTTGGAATGGAGAATGTAAACCCCCTTCCCTCCAAATTATTATAATTTTGCCGTTAGGGGCTTTCAGGCAAAGGTATGGGAAAAAGAGTAACAGGTTTTTTACTAGAAATATTAAAAAAAAAATAAAAAACCCACAAGAAAACCCCAAACCAAACCAAACCAAACCAAACCAAACCAAAAAACAAAAAACAAAAAAACAAACAACAACAAAAAAAAACCACCAAAAAACACCCACACCACAAACACCCAACAAATGTAGTAGTACAAAAAAACAAGCAAGGAAGCAAACAAAAACCCTGGAAAAAAAACCCTGACAGGGTCAGGGATATGACCTGCCACTTTGCTGGTCAGGGTGTTGGAAGCAGTCCAAATAAGTCCTCCTGGAGTAACAGTGGAGTAACAGATGTGGTTCTGTGGAGTAGAGAGGTCCTGTAGAAAGTTAAGTGGTGAGGAGATGGGTCCAGTCTTCCTCCGTGAATCCAGTGGAAAAACGGGATACCTTGTGTTCTTCAGTCCCAGTTTTTATCTAGCTGGGAACAGCTGGCTCCTCCCCCATGGTGTGGAGCATCTAACAATGGAATGAAGGACTGTGTCATGTCATTGCTGGGCCCCAATGGCCCATTATCAGAAGATGTCCCCCTGGAGGATGGAGGGGTGGTGAAAGAGATAAGAAACACTGCCCCACCTGGATTTAACAGCTGGCCCATTATCAGAAGGCATCTGCCCCCCTCCACCCTGGAGTTACAAGAGAAGAATAAAACATCTCCCAGAAAACAGTTTTCACCAGATGAAATAGAATACACATTTTTAGGTTACATAATCCAATACACAAGGGCTTGGTGAGGAAAAAAAGGGTAGCAGCATGCAGAACCTTTGACCGGGTTGTGAAAATTCAAGGCCAAAAGTGCTCATAGGGTTGTTTTGGCTGGCTGAATTGTTTCATTCTTCCATCTCTGTTGCACAGTCAGGAGACAGATCTTCCTGTTTGCTTAGGTTGTTTTAGAAGAAAGGAATATGAGTGTTTCAGCTCTCTCACCACTGTATAACTCCTCTTGCCCATCTGTGCACTGAGTAGTCAGAGTCCACTGAGGGCAGAATTTTTCTCGAAAAAATAGGGTCCATCCACACGGTAGGCTGCTGCCTCTGGCAGCAAAGTATCATAGCCGTAAGCAGGTCTAAAGGCAGTTTAAACAGGATCACAGACTCTTCCTGGGGCAGCTGGAAGGAGAGGTTCCACAGCCAAGTTCCATCTTTGCCATGCAGCATTTCTGCTCCTCTCTTTCTCCCTGAACAGGTTGCCGTAAGTCACACTTACTTTCTCAGGCTCTTGGCATGAGACTTGCAGCTGTGGGTTGATGCTGTCAAATTATAAGTAATGACAAATATCACATTTCTTGGAAATAAAAGCAAATTTTTTAAAGCTGCTGAAAGTCATGGGAAACTTTCATTGCTGTATGGGGTCTATGTGTGAGCTCCCATCAGGGTGATGATGCTGTTGGCTGGATGCTGTAGGATAATTTTTAACAAGTGAAGGTGTACTGTCATGGAGTTCTCTTCTACTGATAAGAGAGATATGTGGGCAGGTACATAGAATTAAACTCTATTGTTATTTCAGCCACAAACCAAGAAGGTAATTGAGTCCTGAAAGTGGTGTTGTAGTATGAATGTGATCTTCTTCCCCTGCTCTCCCACGAGATCTCACTGCAATGTGCAGGTTGTAGAGAAATTCCCTGCTGCAGCTCACTTGCCCAGATTGGCAGAAAAGCTCTTGGGGGAAGATTTGGCCTCAGGAGAAGGAGTTTCCTAGACCAAGAGTGTGACTGGCAGTGGTGCACGCCCGTGGAGCATGCGGCGGGCTCAGCCCTGAGAAGAGCACAAGGCACACAGTTATTTAATCATCCATTTAAAGAGTCAGGCTACTCACTGCAGGCCCTGTGCAGACTTTCTGCATGTACCCATCCTCCTTGAATCTCCCTTCTTTTCAACTCAGAGTCAGAGCTTGGTAAGAGCCCAAACCCCTACAGACTCAGTAAGGCTAGAGACGCTGACTGAAGAACACCATACTGGATATCCAAAATAGTAGCTGAATTTTTGGAACTAGGGATGGAGAGCAGGGAGCGCAAACATACATACATTTCTCAAAATGCAACCCTTATGCTGTTTTGGCTCTGTATAGTTTTTTTGCTTTTTCTGCTTCTTTCTTTTTCCTTTTCATGTTCACCCTTTTTACTCCAGATGAGATATCCCATGCAAAAAGTGGCACTGCTGGAATTACAGCACTACTGGTGCACACCTTGCATCATGCTGGTGGGAGTCCCTCTCAGCACCCTACAGAGATGAACCTTGAATTGCATTAGGTTCACCCTTTTTTCCTTCTATTTTTTCTCTTAACTCCTTCTTACTGACATTGTTCCCGCACATCTGTTAGAGCCCTCACAGTGTTCTTTCTGGCTGAGTGTTCATTAACCTTTTATGTTATATTGCAGAAAAAAAGTAGATTAATTATGTTGTGAAGATTCTCAGCATCTCTCTTGACAGATTTTCTCATGGTAACTTTGACCCCTCTCCCGAGCACAGCTTCTCTTCTTCCTTCAAAAAGAGATGTGAAGCTTAAAAATCAACTCATTTAAACCCCTGTGAAAGTCTTAGTTCAAGCATATTTCCTCACAAATTCATCCTTGGGGATGCACAATTCACCTCCTTAGAATTTTGATGTCACACATAATTACAGAGTTGATGTATTAAGATTATAAACAAGCCAGTAATTAATTTGATAATGTATGTACAAAACTGAATGACACAAAAACCTTGGCACATGTATTCTCTGCTTGAGTTGCCCTAGTAATCTGCACCTTCCATGCCTTCAGGCCTTTTATCACTGTACACGGTTTCTCCAGAAAACAGTGATGTATTTCTAAGGCAACTAGTTTTCTTTGACCCTTTCTTCCTGCTTTTCTTTGATTCCCTTTCCCAATACAAAAGCACACTTATTTATTTTTCTTCCTGGTTCAAATATCCTTATTGGAATTAGTGAATGTTAATATGTCTCCTTCATAAAATTTGGAGGTATATTTATTCTGAAATTAATAATTTTCAGTCTCTAACTGCTTTCACAGACACACACACACACAAAAAAAAAAAAAAAAAAAAAAAAAAAAAAAAAAAAAAAAAAAGTTTCCTTAGGTTTCACCCTCCCTGTTGCTGGCGGCGTACGAAGTTCAGTACATGATGTTTGGTTTAAAGACTGACTGGAGACCCTTGGGTGGTAAAGTAATGAAATAATCCTGCTCTGAGATTGATTGCAATTCCATTATTATGTCATAAGTTCAACTGAAATAGGTTTCCACAAATAATTTCAACAGGAGAACATTTAAACAGGGTAACATACCTCAGATCCTTAGGGCCAGATCTAGCCTCATGCATTAGCTTGAAAGGAAGCTGCTTGAGGAAGCTGGGGCTTTCTTCAGCAGTTTTCAAAACCAGTAACACATCTCAGCTGAAAATAGATGAAGGGTTTAGTTCTTCTGGGTTTTTACTGTTTGCATTAACCAAAGAGGTGAATTTTGAGGGAAAAGTGGAAGGAAAGTATCACCTTTTCTAAAAAAATGTCTTAGGTAATTGAGTAGGTATTTGGGAATATATCTATTTGATAGGATATGTAGGTGCAAACAGTATTGAGTACATTCCATTTGAGTACTCCATGCTAGTCACTACATCCCAGAATGCTTCTTCAGCTCCTACTTCGCCTAAAAGCCCTATGGCACTTCTGCTGAGAAATGGCATTGCCTCCAAGACGTATCTCCTCATTGAATATTTTTCTTCCCAGTTGTTTGTGGAAACAATTTTCCTGATTACTTTTCCTGATTTTCCTGAAACAATTACTTCCTGATTCAGTTTTCCTTTAGAACCTAAATAACAGGGTCACCTCTTTCAGTGTACTGAAGGAAAGCAAAGAGTCTTTATCATGTTTTCTATCAGCAAATTTCTATTAGCAGCTTTTGCTAGTAAGTCATTTAAACTGAAATAACTTCATCAGATTAGAGAATTTAGAGAACAGAATTAGTGAGAAATTGACTTCAAAGCCATCTAGACACAATCCTGGGCAAGTGGCTCTATGTGTTCCTGCCCGAGAAGGATGTTGGGCCACATAACCTCAAAGGTATCTTCCAATTTCACCTTTTCACCTCTTGTGATTTTGTGACTTAATTTTCATCCTCGTCCGTTTGCATTATTTGAGTGGTAACTGAATTCATTTTCACCAAGATACAAGAAGTACTGCTAGCTGAAGACACATAGTGGGTTTTTTCTTTCCCTAATCACATACACCAGAATATACCTGCTGATGAAGTTCAGTAAGAGAAAATCAACTGCATCGTTTTCCAGACAGTCTGAATGTCTAGCAACAGCAGGATTGGTTAGGCAGGTTTGGTTTAGATGTTTTTTTGGAATGAAAATGTGCTCTTTGTTGTCTGTGATGGATTTCAAAGATCACTTGGGCCTGTATCCCTTGAAGCTGTTCAGACCGCTTTCACCAAAAACCAGCTGGCAGATTAAGTCATTCTTCCAATCTGTCTATAGCCCACAAACAGTTGCTGTTTTTGCCATGCAGTACCTGAAACCATCAGCAGATTTTTATTTTGATCAAGGTTCTAGTGTGTTCCTCAGTGAATCTGAGAGTTGAGCTGTGTTATAGAATTCAATTATTCTAGATAAAGCCAGTCAACATTATGAATAGAAATCTAAATAGTATGGAAACTTTAATCTGGTAGCCCCACCTTCGAAATTACTAATTTCTCCTTGGAGTAAGTTTATCATCACAACAATTACAATCTCCTTTAGTGGAAACACAAGCATAGGCAGCCATTGACATTGGGTCACATCCAATTTAGAAGTCACCAGAGTAATTGCCAGTAATTTGCCCATCTGCAGTCATCTGTGCTTTAATTTTTTTTTTTCTTTTTTTTTTTTCCTCTGTTAATTCTCCTTGTGGTTTCACTTTGATCAGGGAAGAAGTAAACAATGCTATTATTGGTCGACACTTGTACTTACTCTGTTTTGGTTTGGAGAAGAGTTTTGCAGAAATATTGAAGGGAATATGAAAATGGTTTTCATTTACACTTCCCTGGTGCCCTTTTAGAACCCTCTCACAATGAATAAAACATTTTTTTTTCCTCTCCCTGGAACATCATAAAAAAGTCTCAGCAACACTGTCAATTCCAGTCATAGAGAAATTGCAATCATTAGCAAAACAGTAAATTTTCTTTCAATAGTTCATATTGTACTGTTCTCTATCTTAAAAATCCCTCCGAGAGAACTGGAAACCTACTTAGAGAAAAAAAGAAAAATATTAAAAGAAAAATCTCTTTTGCAAAAATGTGGTGGATCAAGAACTGGGTAGTTCCAGGAAAATAACAACATTTATGTAAAGATGTAAATTTGAAATGCTGTCATGCAAATCAGACTGTAAAACTCATCTCCACAAAATAATGCTAGATAAGGAAAGAGGGTTGGTTTTTTCAGATCAGGGAACTCTCATATAATAGTGCTTAGCTTCCTGATGAAAATGCAGGCTGTAGTCTTGCTCCATATGATTTTTTGCGTGACTCAGTAAGTTCTGGACAGTCTTGACAGTCCCTTTCTACGTTCCAGAGTTCAGAATTAAGTCCCTGAGTTCTAGATAAAGCTTTTCTTCCTGTTACCATCTGATGAGGCATATTTGGTTGTATAAAATCCTATCTCAATAATAATTTCTGTAAATGGAAAGCAAGAAGAGTGACCAAACGACACATGATTAAAAACAACCCACTATGTTCAAGGGATTTAACCTTCTAAAGCAATTTTAACTGTACATTAGTGGTACAGCTAAAAAATTTAGCTGTCTTGAAAAATCATGTTCAAACATAAAACATTTGAGGTAATTGAATGGTTGGCACTTAAAGCAACTGCAATTTGATGTTCAACTCAAACCAGATGTTTATTTTTTTGTAAGAAGTCTATTCTGTTGTCGAGGGAGAGAAAAAGCATTCAAGCTTACGGAGCAGACATTTCTTACTGCAGTTGATTAGAACAAATTACCAAGAGCTGCACTTCACATTTGAAAGACTGAGGCGTTTATGATCTCAGGCCCCAACAATTAAAGAAAACAAAAATAAGGGGATTGAAAGTATACATACTGTGAACAGTTAAACTGCAAGAATGCCGTGGATCCCCAACAGCTGGATCCCATTTGAACTCAAAAAGTTTAATAGCATAAGCCTGCACATCTTCTTTTCCACTTCTAAGGATCATCTGCCAGATGGAGAAGACCCCCCTCTCATTTCCTTGCACTGTACAATTTTGTTGCAGAATAAAACTACTCTTATGTGCTGGTGTGGAACCAGTACTTCTAAACCAGGGAAAGATATATAGCTCTTAGAGAAGGTCAGTTTGATGTAAAGGAAAGAAAGTAATAAATTCAGCCTCAGTAGTGAAGTGCTGAAAGAAAGTTCTTTTATTTGGGTACCAAGCAAGCTGGTAAAACTGATGAAGTTCTGGAAACTTCATCTGTCTGAAACTGGGATGCATTAGTGAGAGATAAAGCTTTAAGATAATGGAATCTTAAAGTGTGCCCAAAAGTTACTTCCTACTTTTTTGAGTAGTAGGCCTCCTGTTGTGCTAATTGAGCACTCAACAATGACTCCTCTGTACCTTGTCCAAACTTAATGTTTGAAAATAAATGTAGTGAGGACAGAAATAGGGCAAAAAGTAATCCTTGTTCAAGCCAGCGGTGATCCGGCAATGGTCTGAAGGAAATCAGCAGTGTATGAGGCCTGACTCCAAGAGCTGCGCTTTGCCCTCCTCAGGCCCTTGCTTCTGTCCCCAGTCACACACGGCGTCTGCCGAGCCCATCTGGATGTTAAGGAATATGCAATTCCTGCCTGATGTCGTAAAACTGCTTCCCAGGAAGATACTGGTTCTGCTGCCTGTGGGAGCCTTCATGGACATGAAAGGAGAGGAGGAGTTGCTTTTTTGCCATGTAATCTAACAACGCTAATTAAATAAAGACATCCACAGTGCACTGAGTAGTACTAATTACAGCCCTTTTTGCAGAGAGTGCATGGTAGGGGGGGAATTGCACAGAAACTAAATCACATAAATGCATTTTAAGTATATTTGCTGCAACCCCACCAACTCCAGCTCTAATAGGATCTCAAGAGGAAAAGTCCTGCTGCTGTCTTTGGAGTGGAAAACAGAAAATAAGTCTTAGGACCATTCTTGAATTGCAGACAGGGCCTGTGTGAGACAATTTGGCTTTCGAATACTCAGCTTCACTGAAGTGCAGCTCACAGTCCTAATGTCCAGACATGGAGAGGAAGCCAAAATCAGTGAGATGGTCACAGGGTTTCTGTGCTTCTTCTGGTCTGGTTTGGTTTGCAGTCAAATAAATGCATTCTTCAGTAGGGGGAAAAAAAAAAAAAAAAAAAAAAAAAAAAGGCTACAAAAACCTGAATGGGTTATCTTCAACCATAATCCCAAATTTCAGCCCTGAAGCACAAGCCTGCACAGCGTGATTATTGTATGGTGTTTTAAGCATCAGCTGACTGACCTGTGCTAGAGAGGATGCTGAAACTTAGGTGATTAATGGCTCAAGATAGCAAGGCCACAGAGCTGCTGCAATGGATCATTACAGCAGTTCACTGGCTGCTAATCCAGTGTCTCCCTTACATAGTTCACTTTTTTCCCTCAGTGTGTTGCTTCTGGCAGAAAAAACCAGCAGCCCTCACTTGAGGTGTGGTAAAGCTTACAGAAACTGATTACTGCTCCAGAAATGTGAAAGAATATTACTTGATTTTGAGAAAAATGTCTTCAGTGTGTTAAGATTTTGAAAATAATTTTGGTAAAAGTGAACAAGCTGCAATAAGACTCATTGGTCTCTTTTAGAAGGCTTTGAAAGGAGGTACATTACTTTTATGTTCAGCTTTCTCTGATCTTTTTTTAAGGTATTTCTTTAGTTTAGAAGTAGAAAGATAATTTTAGTAACTTCTGGTCCCATGATTCAGCTGTGTTTGAGATAGAAGTTGTGTTTTTCCAGCTCATCTATCACTAGTTATAAGATTTCTGCAAGCTGAAAATACCTGTGGAGCCCTACTGACCCCTCTGGGGCTCACACATTTTACTCGGTGTTTCTGCTTGTGATGTGATTGTAACATTGACACTGCGTGCTTACAACCGAGCTGTCTTTCCAGACTCAGCAGCGGATAAAATAGCAGAAGGTACTTGGCTCGTTAAGATTGGCAGTTACTAAAAGAAAAGAGTTTCTTTGGAATTAAGGAGAAATGCCAATTATGTACGTGAAGAAATTGTGGGGGTGTTTTTTGTTGTTGTTTTTGGTGGGGTTTTTGTTTGTTGGTTTGGGTCTTTTTGTTGGTTTGTTGTTGTTGTTGTTGTTGTTTTGTTGTTGTTGTTTGGGGTGTGTGGTGTTTTGTTTCTTTTTTTTTTTTTTTTTTTAAGTATATGTGTCTACATTATGATATATTTCCATATTTCCTATATTGCCATATAGGAACATCTTCACTCACGGCATTCCAGATGATATTTGCGTCTAGATAAACTTTCATTTTTAACCTGGAAGAGGATTGTCCCAGCCGCGGTGGAACCGCCAAGCGCGCGTGAAAGCAGCGGCACCTGCGCACGGGCACACGCTGCTCTCTCGAGCGAGCCAGAGCTCTCCGGGGCGGGAAGAGAGCGTCTGCAGCGCCCGTGGAAGGAGCTGCGCCGGCGGGGACGGCTCCCGGGAGAGCGCGCGGGCCGGGCGGGATGCGCGGGATGCGCAGCGCTCCCGCGGGCACCCAGCGCCACCCAGCGGCCGCGGCGGCGACTGCAGCCCCGCGGGGACGGCGCTTCCGTCCCCAGAAGCGCCCCGGGTCCTGGGCAGCGGGGGAACGAGGGCGAGAGCTCCGAGTCTGCTGATGTGAAATCATACGCTCATAGGATAGAGCGGGTTTGAAGGTCAGCTAATGCAACCCCCCTGCAAGGAGAAGGGGCGTCTTTAACTAGATCAAGTAGCTCAGAGCCCTCTTTAACCTGACTTTAAATGTTTCCAGGGATGGATCATCTACCACCTCTCCGGGCAACCTGTTCCAGTATTTTACTGCCCTCTTTGTCAAAATCTTCTTCCTTATAGCTAAACTAAATCAATCCTTTTTTAGTTTAAAGGCCTTACTCTCTGTCCTGTTGCAACAAACCCTACTAAAAAGATCGTGCCCATCTTACTTACAAGCCCCCTTTATTGTACTGAAAGGCTGCAGTCATTTCCCCTTTTCCTCTCCAGGCTGAACAAGCCAAATTCTCTCAGACTGTCTTCACAGGAGACATGAAACGTTCCTCTGTTCACCCTTTAATCACCCTCCTCTGGACCCATTCTAACAGGTCCACGTCCTTTCTGTGCTGGAGACCCCAGAGCTGGATGCAGTGCGCCAGGTGGGGTCTCATGACAGTGGAGCAGAGGGACAGAATCACCTCCCTTGACCTGCTGGCCACACTGCTTTGGATGTAGCCCAAGGACAGTGTTGTGATGAGTGCACATGCCAACTCATGGGCAGTTTTTCATCCACCAGTGCCCCCAAATCCTTCTCAGTGGAGCTGATCTCAATTCCTTCATCCCCCAGACTATTGATACTGAACATTGCCTGCTGCAAGTTCAGGACATTGCACTTGTCCTTGTCTAACCTCATGAGATTTCCCATGTCCTTCTTGGTGTTGGGAACAAGAAAGCACTAGAGGGTCGTAAAGGTATATGGCATTGCCTCCTTCAGATGCAAATAAATTTCTTGTGCCTGAGGTGTTTCAAGCTGTCCTGCTCTGGTTTTGTCAAATTCTTCTGCAAAACCTCAGGTCTTTGGTTACCCACAACATCTATCTATCTATCTATCTATCTTTTAAAAAAAATTTTGTAATATTGTCTTTCTCAATGGGAAATGAAAATATTATTTAATGTGTGGAAGGCTTTAATAAGGTTTAAAGACTGTTCAAGAGCTGTAAACCCCTCTTAATATTTTTCCATGGAGTTACAAGGAATGGAGAAAATTATTGTTAAATGGTGCAAGAATGAAAACAGATATAACTGATCGCATGTTGTAGTTGCCATATTACCATTAACTTCATTATTCTGTTTATTTTACATTTGCAAAGCTCAATTTTGTATTAGGTTTACAGAAAGCCTTCAAGTCTGAACCTGTTTTATCTCTGCCAGAGCAAAAGTGTTTTAAAATACAATTATTTGATTTTTATAAAGATTGTGAAAATAAAATCTTGAATACAGAAAGTCATTTTCATGAAACTAAAAACCTAGCAGCCAAAGTATAACAAATACTTTCAGCCTTCAACCTAGCGTATTCATTGTGTGAATAGTTGGTGCGTGTGAACTGTGGAAATTAAATCAGAAACGAAGTTAAAATAAAAAGGAAATGTACCACTGACAGCAAAAAATCTTAACAGAGTGATTTTTTCCCCCTTTGTATTTTCATTGGAAAATGAGTCTAAAGTCTTCCTAGTCACATACAAAATCAGCCAATTAAAATTATTTTATTTCAGCAAGGCCTTCATTGCAATCTAAACCATTTCAGAATTGGACTAAAGTTGTAGAGCCTGGAGAATGCCAGAGAATATACAGTGGGTGATTATTTAAATGGTATAATAAGGTTTTTCAATCTATAACTTTCTATAACTTTATAATTCTTTTTTCTTTTATTTTAATGTAAGAACTTACTCATGCCCCCAGCCTGTCACTAGAGATGTGTGGAGACGTGTAGGGTTCTGAGGACCCTGTGGTTTTCATTAGGTTTCGGTCCAAATTTCAACAGCAGGCCTGCTCCTTCAATATTTTAACATGATTCCTGGTGCTATGCTCCAACTTTCTAGTTGGCAAATTAAAAACAAACAAAACAAGAAAATAACAAAAATACAAACTAAGGAGAAGGAAAGATTCACCTACTATACCATAACAGAAGATATTAGTAAAAAACTTTTTTTAATATAGGACATAATAAATGATGTTATATGTTGAAGATAATATTATAGGTTTATTTTCAGTGTGCAATTTAACTTGTTCTTTCAATGTTCTTTCAACTGAAATCTATTGAGTCCACTAAGACTGGCAATAATCTCCTTTTGTTTTGCTGATATATTTCTGCTTTTATGCTAAGGCTTAGAGAGGTTCATGTCAGAGCTTACACTGATATTTCGGCAGCTGATCACAGGGGAGCTCTCACCAGCGCCGAACAAAGTGTTCACAAAGGCTTCATGCAGTGTATTCGCACCAGAACTAGGTTAAACAGACACTTTGTAAGACACTTGCTTAAAACCTGCTTTCTTGTTACTCTTGTAGGGGTTTTGGTTCTACCACGGTAGTATAAATCCAGGTGCAGTTATACTGTCCACCCTCTAAAAAGGTGGGAGCTAGGAATGTGGGAACATGGGTGTCTACATATTTTGTATGATGCAATTTTGGGAGCCAAGCTGTGTTGTAAACTGCTATCAAGGCCAGCAAGTTAGTGAGGTTGTGAAGTTTCATCATTTTACTCTTGGTTTGATGTATTTTTTTTTTGAGTGAGAAGGGATCGCTCTTGAAATTCCTAGTAAATCATTTCACTTGGTACTGTAGATTAGTCTTCCCCCTTTCTGTCCCTTCCTTATTTGTGGTTTAGCTCCTTCCTTGCCTGCAGCACCTTGTGTCTCCAATATCTATGGAGGAAGATGGGTCTGAAAACTGAACTGGCTGATGAGTAAACCAGAAAAGATGTGGGCTTTCAGCTGGATCAATTTCACTGAGCCACCTTGGCATGAGAGAGGCGGTGAGGGCCAGCGGGGTGAGGGAGAGAAACATCTCAGACTGCAGCAGGATGGGTTAAGGCAAATACTGAAGCACAAGGCTTCCTTAAATGTACACAGGACAGGTTTTCATCCAAGAAAAGGAATCTTTTGGGTCTCCCTTTCATGTTAATTCCCATGCCAAATAACTTCTTAAAACTCTATGCTTACAAATCTTTAACTCTTTCATATCTCCTCCCACTCTTTTGTCCATCCTCTTTAGCTGTGTACTGGGGTCATAAAGTCCAGCACACTCTCAAGTCCTCTTTGTGTTGCTCTTAAATAAATCCTTTGTATATTCATTTATAAATGCTTATTTTGATAACTATGTGCACAGAAGGTTACCCAGTTCCTCACTTCGATGATGGAAATAAGATTGATTGCACAAAATGTCAATGACAGCCAGGCTGGGGAGACTGCCCTGGGAGGACCCTGTGAAATTTCTTTTAACTTTGACAAGAACAGAGTTTGAGACTAAAATGGCTGATGCAAGTGGCAAAGACCATTATTGCTGGAAAGGGTATAACCCCTTGGGGGTAAACAAGCGAGGGCAGCTTTGTGCAATAGTTGTCATAAAATGAATGAAATACGCATTTTCCCTTCTTCTCACAATAAATGCCTTAGAGTTTGCTCCATGTTATTCCTTTAGAGAGTTTTTTCCTTGCTCACCCATATATTATTGTTCCCATTGGCTGAACCATTTGGGCAAGCCAGAATTGCAGGATTTAGTTTTGGCACGTGCAATGCACATTTAATAACATTACATAATTTTAAAGCACTTCACAGATGTTAGTGAAGCCTCCTGCCACCTTTATGAAGTTAACAAGTGTGATAAGTTGGGAAAGGGTGGAGGAGAAGGACCATAAGTTTAGTACACCTTAAGTGTCTTTCCATAGTCCTTCCTAGGAAATCTCTGCCTCCCTGCTTTTGTAGTGTCCTGCCTGAGCTACCCATGTCCTCCTTTTTCCACCCACATCTGTGTATTCATGCTCCCAGCCCAACCCTTGGCTGGATGGTGTTGGTGGTGGTGATGCAGGTGTCTCCAGCCACGGAGTTAAAGTGTCTCCAATTTGAGCATAATGAAATATGATAGCTATGGGTCAATAGGTCACACCATTGAATAAATTAGTAGCTTTAAGTGTTTCACATGTGGGGGGGGGGGGGGGGGGGGGGGGGGGGAAGTGTGAATTATGTCTGTTCTTACCAGTAACTGTGGTTTTTGAAACACTTTAAAATATGAAAACACTTTTTATTACTTAGGTTTACTGTATTCAGTTTTTCCATTGTTTATACATACAAATATATTAATAGGATTTATTTTGCCTCCTTTTTCAGTTCATGTCACAGAATGATACACTGTTGCTGAGACAGAAAAGTCTTTTCATGCACTGCTTTCTGGAGAGATCAATTTTGTTTTAATTTCTAACCTGAAAACATTTCTGGATTTAGACTGCCTTCAACTTTATTTGAAAACTAATGGTTTGTGGTTAAATTAACCAGTTAGCTGTGACTGAAAATAATTTGCATCATTGCCAGCCTGATGAAACTTTGTTGGGGGGTTTCTTGACTGCCCAGGAATCATAATCCAGGCTAGTGCTTCTATGTGACAGACTCAATAGGCTGTTTAGTCTTTTCTAGGTATTATTTTAAGTGTGATCTTTGTTAATTGGATGGATTCATTTGGTGCCGTTTTCTGTTATCATTAAAGTTCCTTCTATGAATACCATAACTGTACATGTTCTGTTGGCATTGGGTAATAGCTCCATGCTTTATCACTTTGACCTTGGTTTTTTTCTGTGATTTCCTTTTTGATATGGCTGAGCACCGGAAATTCCCTTTCTCACTGGTTGGTTATTAAGATTATTATCAAGAATATGGTGGCACAGCCAACAAATCAAATTCCTGGCCCAGGCAAATTGTCACAGACAATACACTTGGAGCCTCCACACTTGTCCTACTTAGATTCTCCAAAGAACAGGAAAGACATAAAGACATCATAAATATTTTTATTAATTCTTATTAAAAACAGGAAGAACCCCATAATACATCAGTTTGGAAACTACAACTGGTGCAAAACTTTTTTTTTTTTTTAAAGCTGCACCATTATTCCCACTGTTGAGCTTGTGATTTGGTCCATGGAGCTATGGGTTTGTGTCCTTCCTGATGAGAAGGTAAGGTGTGAGGATACTGCATCAGCAGGCTTTGAATGACTTGCCTCCCTCATTAGATTTAGCCTCTAAGGATAGGCTTAACCTCAGAAATGTAAACTTCCATGTCCCATCCAAAGTTATCATCATTAACAGTGATTTATCCACATGAATATTTGGTTCATTTTTGACCCTTGCTAAGTTCATGGCCTTGACAGCTGAATGCTGAAGCCTGTTTGCACATCATGCAGAAAGGTGTTTTCCTCAGCCAGCTTGGAGTTTTGTCAACACTTTATTTTGATTTAATGCCTCCTCAAGCTCACATTACAAAAAATATTAGGAATTTCTCTTTGGATTCTGTTCCATGATTAATGCATTGTTTTATTTACTGTTCAAATGTCTGCTTTCTTTTTTTTTTTTTTTTTTTTTTTTTTTAAATTTGTGTTCCAAAATGCCGGCTCATAGCATTAAGTCCTAGCTCTCCTGTTCCTCCTAGCTCATTTTTGTTTTAATTCACATATAGAAGCCAAATCTATTAGTGTCCGACACTGGTCACCAATAAGTGCCCAGAGGGAGTTTCATGCTCAGGGATTGCCTGGACCCAAGATGGTGCCATAGACCTATCTCCATAAATTTGAACTCCAAAATGACAAAGGTATTTTTGGGCATAGCACAGTCCTATGGCTTAAGAATATGATAAATTAAAAAGTATTTCCTCTTGATTATCTGAACCTGCTGCTTGCTTTTATCTTTAGGAGGCATTTTAGTTCTTAGGGTTATAAGAAGGCAATAAATGATCTTTCTTTCCCTATTTACCTTATTTTATCAGTAATGATTTCATTATCCTCTAGCATACCACCCTGCAATCAGGTCTGGAGAATCTGCCTCCTTAATCATCCCTGAGGTGGCAGTTGTACCTTAGCACAGATCACCTTTGTTGCCTTTTCCACACCTTTTCTAGGTCCTCTGTAACATCTCAAGTGGGGCAGAATTAGAACTGCACAGCAATATCCATTTCATATTTGCAGCAGTGGAGCATTTTCCTTTTTATTCTTTCCCTTTTTCCTCCTATTTTATGTAATATGATCTGCCTTTCCTAATTGATACATATTCATACACATTTTTAACTTCAAAACTTCTTTCCTGAGTAGCTGTGAATTGTTAGAAGTCTTCATCATGTACATAATATAAAACTGATGGCTGGTTTTCCTGTCTCTATTCCTTGAAGATTTCATCTTGCCATTTCTTTATGCAGTTACTATCTTCTGAAGTTTGTGCAGTTCTTCCCAGTTGCCCTTTATTCTTACGATCCTCAATAATTTCATCGCTTCACTACCCACCCGTCTTCCTAGAGTTTTAGGAATTTGTTGAATAGCGTGCCTCCCAGAACCAAGCTCTACCAAAGCACTTGATGTTCTCCAACAGAGAAGCCTGAGTATTTCTTCCTACTCTCTGGAAAGGCCTTTCCTCTTGCTCTCTGGCAGTTTAGCTTCTTCTCCATACTTTGGTGAGAGACCTTGTCTAATATCTTTCAGAAATTCAACAATCAAATGCAGTTTCCCATGGGCTAAATGGTTTCTTTAATGAACTCAAATATATTCATGAGGTGTCAGAGTCTTTCCTTCCCTATTCTCCATGAAATTATTCAGATGATCATAATTAAACACAACTTCATTGCATCTACCACTAAAGCCTTCTGCATATTTCTTCAAGCCACAAGACCGATATTTTATGGAAGATATTTTGAATGCACTTTGTATGGCTTCTTTAGGAGAAGCAATGATTCCCTTGGCTAGGGTGTTATTCTGGGGTCTTAGGTCTTTTTCAGAGTGTCTCTAAGAAAACTGCTGCTGGAAATCCTTATCACTGTGGCATTTTGGGATGTTGCTGTATGAAACAGATATATATGCCCAAAGAGGTGTATTATATTGAAAGTATAAGTCTGCATCAAACAGATTCAAGTCTAGTTGAATTTAAACTAAAGAAATGTTCTTCTTCTAATTAGATTTTTCAAATGAGAAATGAAAGGTCCATTGGTGAAATGGTGCATGGCTGTCTCAGAATGATGAGTCAAAATGAACTAGGAGTGAAATTTAGCCATGGAGAACAAGGTCAGAAGAGCAGCTATCTTCTTTCTGCATGAAGCTTTTACAGCAAAGAGACAGTGACAATCTGTAAGCTGTTTATATTGGAAAAATTGTCTTGGTTTGTTTTTATAACATACCTTGTCCTTTTCTCTACGAAATTCTTTCTTTGCTCTCTGTGCAGTCCCAACACTTGAGTCCAGTAGAATAGCTCATGTGCCTGGGGGAGTGGTATGAGAGCTAAGGGACACCTAAAAGAATTACAGCCGGTTAATATAAAACTGAGGAATTCCTCAGACAATGTTTTGACACTGGGGAGGATTATGCCATTTATCATGGGGTTGATTTAGCTTTAGCACTTCTCATTGTTTCCACTTGCTGCAATCTGCAGAGACAGGATTAGTTCTCAAAGTTTTCCTAGAAAATGGATCAAAACATGTAGAACAAACCTACACTTAAGATCTTTCCCTCCTCAAGTCTGCAGCTAACCCTTGTGAGCTCATGTTTGTGCTCATGTTCAACAAAAATATGTGAGCTTTCTCCAGGCTTTCTGGGCCATTTAGGATGAATAACCATAGCTGTTCTTGGAGAAAAACTCATGGCCAGTGTAGACCTTTAAACACCCATCAGTGGGCGAGAATGCTTGAATGCTGTCAATGGGATTCTGTGTAGGCAAGGAGGGGCTGCCACACTGAGCCCATTGTGGGACCCAGGCCTTCCCCCTCTTGGAGGATCAGATCTATTTGAAAACCAGGCACTTAAAGCAGTCCAGTTCACAGGAGGTAATGAATAACCTCTCATCCTGCTCTTTAAGGCCCCTTTAGAATACGCTTTTTTGAAGTTTCAGTGTAATGTCTGGGGATGGGGGGTTGGATTATCCATAATCAGTTGCCTGAGTTTTATTTTTATCAAGTGTTAAGAAGAGTAGGGCAAGGAATGCTATGAACCTAAATCTGGATCTTTCATCAGGCTGATCCACACAAGTGTGAGGGGGAAGGTACAAATATGGGCTGTGTCCATGATGTTCAGTGAACACCATGCTCTAATATGCCTTGGAGGGAAAAGAAAAGGCTTCCTATTTTAACTCCATCCCATTGCACGCACTGGTTGCTGTATTTCGAACTCTCATGCAAGAACAGCTAGTGTTGTCTGAAGATACGCAGATAAACTGCAGTCACAAATAACAACAATATTTTAAAAATCAAATCTTGCTCTTGGTGAGTGATGGAGAGACACTGAATCTTTAATTTCCTCACTGAAAGACTATAAATCCCTCAAATGAGGGTTTCTTTACACAAAAAACACAGCACAAAGAAATTACAAGGAAAAAAAGGGGAGTAAAATGCAGGCCAATTATGCTCTAGCTCTGGAGTGTTGCTGCCAAGGCTATTTATTTTCACAGACAGTGTTAATTTTGTATGCATACACACAGCTTAGCTTGTGGATACCACAGTGAATTTCAATTTTGGAGGAGGTTCTGGTTCTTTTCACCCTTAAATTAGCTTCCTAATTTACTGGATATGAGGATGTTTTTGACCAGAGATCTCCATGTTATTTTCTTACATCTGATTCTTGGGTTTACATATCACCACCTAAAAAGCTTTGCGGGTGATCCTAAAAAAATTCTTCATGAAAAGCCAAATAAGCCAAATGGAGTTGAAGTCTTTCCTCTGGATAAGATGTAGGCAACACAACCTCTCAGATTTAAGGTGTCAGGTGAAGATGAAGACTCAAAGGCAGGCCACTGAGTTGATGGTCACACCTGAGAAGGGAGAGAAGCGTGAAGCGTGAGAGTCTGGAGTCTTCTCACCAGCTGACTCCATATCCCTGCTTTCCAGATAACTACAGAAAAAAACCAAAAATTGAAACTAACTAAATAATGCCATGCATGACTTCTAAGTGAATCACTCTGTAGAGCATGTTCTGAAACTTTCTCCCTCTCAACGGAAAATCATTTTCTGCACTTGCTGTACCACAATTGAAACAGACCATAGCAGTTTGCATCTGGCGTTGGGGGTCTTTGGCTCCAGCAGATGTTAATTATGAATTGGCAAGGCGTAATGCTGACAGTCCATGAGTGGAGGTACAATGCATGACGCTTTACTGCGAGGACTGCGAGGGTTCGTTCAGTATTCAGTCCTCCTTGAAAGGCATTCTTACACATGTGGGATTATTCATAATTTTTTTCCCTTTTTTTGTAAGGCATTCTTTCTTGTTATGATGATGTTCAGTCTTCTGTGATTTAATGATCTTTGTGATGTGAGAATGGTAAAAGCAGATCCGTGTATTTATTCAACCGAGTTTCTGCTTGAGTTTAATTTTTGCCTAAGGGAAAAATTAAAACACTGTTAAATTTGGAGGGAGGACCATAAGACACCTGTTAGAGCTCAACTTTGTAAATAAAGTTAATCTGCATAAATCACTGCATCGGATCTTATGTTAATTAAAGCTTTTGTGCTTTCAGTACACTAATTGAAGTGTTGAATGTCTCATTCTCCAACCTCTTTTGCAGGGGGAACTGCAGGTGCTGAGCATTTTTGAAAAGTAGGCCAGCATGCTACACTCAGAATCAGAAGCCTCTTTGAAATGCTTGCTTCTATTTAGTAAACAAAGCTTTTATTTTAATAATGGTCTCACAATAAATTTATCCTTTGGCTTTCCCTAAAAACTCAGTGAGGCCAATAAAAGATTCTTATGAACTGAACCCCTACTGAGGGACAGTGAGGTAAGGAACAGTATAGGTATCGCCTAAAGCATCCTAAAAATGTAATTGTGCCCTTTGTGATAATTGATTTACGTTCTTCAGCAGTCTCCAAAATGCCAGTTCCACATGACATGTGTGTGCTTGAGAAGGTACGGCTTCTTTTCACAGGAACCACACGAATGCTTGGGACACCAAATAAAGTTTTTGATTTTCACTTTCTAAAAGTGTGACACTGTTTCAGTTTTGGAAATCTGATTTCACAACATGTGACTTTCACAAATGGCGTTCACCAGCATTAAGGTAATTCTAAAAAAGGAGGCATTTTTTGGGAATGCTCTTTGAAATTAAGAAAATTTCATTAATCCTATGACAGCAGTCATAAGCAGGAACTGTGAGAGGGTTTGTATGGACCCTGGGGGGATATGTCACCATTTAAAGTTATTTTTAGTTGAATCCCATTGTTACTCTTTAGATAAATATTAAGTAGTTGATACAATTGGAATTTTGCTGAACATTAGGACTGACATGGTCTATATCCTTTCTGAAATCTCAGTGAAACACTTCATATCCACACATCCTGTATATATTTGATATATTCAAAAGCTTCTCTTCAGATACAAAACACTCTTGGAATATAAAATTTTTACAATGCTCCTATGTTGCTTTATAGCTGTTGGGATAATAAGTGTTTTGTCTCGAGATTCCTTGGGCATTTCTTACAGTGAAATTGCAGCCAATCTCTTAATCCTGAAACATAGGTGAGATCCGGCCAGCAACTGGTCAAGCTTTATCTGAATTATCTCAATTTTTGGACCCTAGGCAATGGTTTCTTTAAACATGAAAGATGTTTCTGAATTTCTGTTCCCTGTCTTGCCTTTGAAGTTTCGTGATCAAATACTTCTTCAGACATCAAGCCTCTGTGATGAAGAACATTTGTTTATGAGTGCATTGCTGTGAAAGCAAGGTAAATAAAACTCAAAAGGTCATGTTGTGTTTCAGTAATATTTATTTAACTTTCTCTTGATGAAAAGCAAATAAATAATTTGTGTTATTTATATAAATGAGGTCAAATAAAGTGTGTTTCAGTGAAAACTGAGGACATCTCTAGTACAATCTCTGTGATGCCATATGGAGCATTATCTATCTAGACATCTTATCTAACTTCTCTAAACACTAAGTTAACTACAAATAAAATTGTGGAAGCCCATTAGATCTCACTTTTCATACTCTCCTAACAGAAGACTGTTGTAGGTTTTTTGGGGTTTTGTTGTTGTTGTTTGGGTTTTTTTACTTTTATTTTTTAAATGTGATGGGGAATTTATTTTGAAAATACCATCTTCATTGCTTGCCAAATTGAATCAAATCAAATCCTTCTTCAACAGCTTGAAAGGTACGTGACAAATTGACCATAAGGAGCAGAGGTATCATGCAATGCCCTTAGCTCACATAAAAGGTATGAGGTGACCTCACAGCCATTCTGAAGTCAGTAACAGTGCTGCAGTAGACGCCATGAGAGCCAAGCTGCATCTCTTTTGTGATTTTATCTACTGATTTCCATGTGAGTAGATGAACTATAACCCGACTGGCAGCAGCAGCAAACTGCTGCTTCCTTAACTGTACAAAGAAGAGAAAAATACAACCTTTTGAATCTATGTTGTGCATCTTGAAGTGTTGGCTGCTGTAAGCCATTGGTACCAAGATTTAAATCCCAGAAAGTCTGGGTGCCCAGCTGAGCTGCATCCACCTGCAGCTCTGGGTAGTAAAATGGGGATTAAGTGCTGGGAAGAAAGGGAGCTATGGTGGCATGTGTGTGAAAGGAAACAAGGCACAAGGAAGATCATGGTAAATGTATACCAAAATAAACAAGCAGTATTTTTCTGGTAAATAAATTACGGTTCTCCACACAAGTGAGCAATAAGCTCTTCACCACCTATGGTGGTGAGAACCCTGTCCTTACCAAGTGGTGAGCAAGTGGATAGGGGCAGAGTGTTTGAGGTTGCTAAACCATGGATTCCAAATACTCTATTCATTTAGTTTTCTTGGCTTTTGGGTTAGTCAAAAATGACAGGAAAAGTGAAAAGCTCTTCATCAATGCAATATCTGCCAGCCTAGGAATCAAGAAGATATGAGTCAGTCACAGAATGCCTGAGAAATATATGTCCTTTTCCCACAAATAGGATTCAAGACTAAATCTCAGTTAAATACTTATTGAAAACCGCACTGGCATTCAGAAGTGTTTGAGTCTTGTGAGGGAAAATATGGGGTTGGGGAAAAACAGTTCCCGTGTTTCCACTCATTGGGGTGTGAGTAGTGTATATTTCTGCTGCCGCAGAAGTTTTCATCAAGTGCATCTATGATTTCAGATTTCTTTTGCATGCCTATTTTGCTACATTTTAATGGATCCTACCTATTTTTTGACCCTTAAAGAAGGCAATGCTTGATTTCTAGAAGTTTATGGTACAATTGAGCTCTTAAAGAATTGTAAAATAACTGAGCAAAAATTCCAGTGGTTATCAAAAAGAAAACAAACAGCTCTGGTGTTTCTGACAGTTATGGGAAATGGGCTGGGTTCCCTCTACCTGGATGAAAGGCAGAAGCGTTTTTCTGTTTCTTAGGTTTTTTTCAAATTTCTTCTCAGTCTTCATCTATACTAGATTTTTTCCCAGGGGAGAGAGAGAGGCTGGCCATTAAAAAAAAAAAAAAAAAAAAAAAAAAAAAAGGCAGAGAGTCTCAACATTAGGGGGGGCAAGTTAATTTTTTGAGCACTCCTCAGCATCCAAATTCCAGTATTGCCCCGAAAGGTGTTTGAAGTATTAATTGCTCTTAAGATTACAATTATTTCTAGCATGTGAGTGGGGGAGTACTGGAGCCCAAAAGCCAAAGTGGATTCTCAGCTTGCTTAAGATGCTCCTCTTTCTTCCCAGCCCTAAAGTCTGTGATTGTTAGGGTACTGTCTGTGGGTCCTTTTTCCCTTGGAATTCATGGCAGCACTCCCAAGCTCAAGCAGCTCCTGTCCCTCTTTGGCTTTGTGTAGCTGGTACAACAGATGGCTCAGGAATATATGTGCTTTGAGGCCTCTCACATTCCAGCTCCCCCTTTTGAAACACAAACCCTCATCTAATATCCATAATCCTTCATGTCAACTGTTTCACATTAAAAAGAGATATAATTTTGGTTTGCTAAACAAAATTTCCTAAGGGCAGACCTGCTAATGATTAGCTGATGTAATAACGCCCAATAAAAGCAACTTGCAGCGGTGAAGTATATATTACCACACCCAATAACCAAATTCATTGTTTGCTGATTTGTAGAATTCAATTGTGAGAAGTTTTAAGAAAACTAATGATATAAGTCTTGCGCTCACCTTTTGAATACTTCAATAAGTTACTCAGATTTTATTAGCAATAACCCAACACCCACCGTATTTCATCTGAGAATTTGAAAGCACTTTATAAACAAGTCTCAGAACACCATGATTCTTCTATTTTGTCTCCTTAGTATAATGTTTATTTCTTCTCAGATCATTCAGATGAACAGACAAGGTTAACAATAAGACATAACAGAAGTTGAGCAGAGCCATTGTTTTCTTCCTTCCTTCCTTGCAGCAGCCCTAACATTTCTAGGAGCGCACATGAACTACGCTGCAGCAGGATGCTGGGAAAGACATACAGCTCAGGAAGTAGGACAGAATCCAGATGGGGAAATTCATCAGGACATGAGGAGTGGCATCGCCATCAGGAATGGCTCCATGTGGCAGTGTCAGGCTGAAAAGGGTGACACTGGAAGGCAGGCACATTACCAATGTGGCCTGCAATGGCCAGAGAACCCTAACTTTTCTTCCAGTTTCCAACCTGTGGCTTTCTCTTTGTTTTGGGGGTTTGGTTTTTTTGTTTGTGGGATTTGTTTTGTTTGGTTTGGAGTAGAGTTGGTGTTGTCAGAGGTTTTTTATGCTTGCAAAGGAGAACACACTTTTACAAAGGTCTACCTGAAAACCAGTATTTCATCCAATGTTGCTCTGATTTCTGTAAATATTTGAGCAACAATTAAAATAGTGGGTTTTGTCAGAGCTCAGTTGGCCTTCAGATTTTAGGATAAATTTGTAGGCAGTTTTACCTGAAATAAGAGAATTACTCAACTTTTGCCAAACTTTATCCTAAAAAAACCCAAAAAACCAACTTGGTGCAGCAGCTTTTTTCTAACCATAGCAGGCTGCCCTGCTGCCCTGCTATAATAAATATTACTGTCACAAACTCATTTATCTCCTAAATTTGGACAGGATCTAACTTACCTCATCTTTAAAGAATAACACTGGCACTCTTGCTCCCACTATCGCTGTCTCTTTGGAGACCAATATTCCAATGCAAAGAGTTAGTTCTTTCTGCCATACAACTTTATAATGAAAGATCTAGGTTCCAAGGGTGAAATGCATACCAAATTTTATTGAACCTGGAAAGAAAGGTTTTCTCATTGAGAATGCCCAGAATCAGTTTCACTTGGGCAAAATAATTACCTTCAGTTGTCACAGGTGAAAAGTGTTAGCCAAGGAAGCACATATGCCAGTCTATTAATTTGCTGAGAGACTAGGTAGAGTACTTTGAACTATATTTCTCTGCCTAGTGGAGAAAGAAAATGAGTATGTCCCTTGACTGATTCTAAAAACCGTATAATTAATGACTCCAGAGAGAGTGAGAAAGTTACAAAAATTTTGAAAGGGTATTCTGAGTTCTGAAATGACATATTTTAACATCAAGTAATCAGCAGATGAGATTTCCCAGCCCATTTAAATATTCAATACTTTATGCATGATGATATCAATCATTCTTAAAAAGGATAAGCTCCTTAAAAATCTCCAATGTTTCTCCTTATCACAAATTTTTACAGTAAGTATGCATCACAATTTACTGCCTTGGTCTGCGCATGGAATTTCTATTGGCAAGAGTGAGAACTGTGTGTGCTCCCAGTCATGGGTACAGTTTGGCCTTTGGGCAGCTCTCCTTCAAATGAGCCCATGGGGAACAGCACCACACTGGGCAGCCAAAGGAGTCCTAATTTCCACAATTTTGTACAATTGAATACTCTATTTGCTGCCTTCCAAAAGTAGTAAAGCTCTAGCTGAAATGTAATTCCTAGACTAAAACCAAAAAGGTGAGGGAAACTTTTAAAGAGCTATGCCAATAGATTTTGTTTAAAGTTATTTTTATCTCCTTTGCCAGGCCATAGGTATAATTGATCTTGAGTTTTCTCCAGAATGCCATTTTTACTTTTATTTTGTTATAAGCTCATACATAGTGTTCAATACAATTCTGATTTCAACTCTGCTTTGGGTAAGTGCTACAGAGGACGCTTATTCTGGAGTCACTATTTTACTAAATACTCAACTGTAGAAAAGTCCAGTGAGGTGTTGTTTTTTTTTTTTTTTTCCTCAGACCAGAAGCCAAATTACTTTTGTCAGTTAGAACATACAGTTTTCATAAGGTAACTTAGGTGAAGACCATACTCCTGAATTTACCTTTTTGCCTTTGAGCATACTTTACATCCCTGAATTTTATCTGGGTTTCCCACTGTTAATTCCTGAAGAACCTTCATCTTGTCAGTAACACAGAAGGACAGTATGGCATCATTTTTGTGCATCTTTTGCTCATGTATGTCTGCCCTAGAGTCACTACAATGTGCTTCCCATCAAATATATAATCAGACGGATATCAAACCTATGCAGGAATAAATTATAGTAGTGTGTAGAAATTCTAGTACCTAAGCAATTGTAAACCAGTGCCATTTGAGACATCCTGCCTGCCCTTTACCTCCCTTTCTGGAGGCTGCAGATGTGCTGTGTCACATTTGCCAGCCTCAAGCAGGTGTCTTGGAGCTACAGGGCATCAAAGGCTACTTTGCATCTATTGCATTAAGTGCCTGTGCTTTGGCACTCGGATAGTTCTTTGTATGCCCTGAGTCCTAGTTAAATGTCTTGGCCTGATCACATTGGGGTTTTTTTCTTTTGAAGATGAAAATTCTCCTATTATTACAACTAGAACAGAATTTAATTTCTCATTTCAGAAGGTATTGTAAGGGAGGCAAATTCTGCTGAGTGCTTCTCAATGACATAATTAAAGACATAACACGAACATGAAAATTACATGTCTGCAAGACAAATTGAAAACTTTTTCTCCTCCCACTCCTTTGAAAGAAAATGTGGAGTGAAACATGAAAATTCTCAACAATCCCTGTTTTGTGAGACTGCAAACATTTTAAGTGATTTATTATCACACCAGGTATTTTCTTTGCCACACTTGGCTTTGACACTCTTTTAAACACAAACATACCCTCTATTACTTGCACGGCGTAATGCCGTAAGCACCAGGGTGCAGTGATGGTGGGTGGGCTCTCTTCTTTTTCCTCCTAAACACAGGAATTCTCTAATGTTTTTAGTATACAGGACTGATCTGTGCAGGATGGTCCCATTCTCCCACTCCTCTGCTGCCTCTCTTTCCTTTCAGTTAATTCAGTAAAGCCTCATGAGTGTTGGGAGGTAGAAGATGAAGTCATGCAAACCAACACACCTTAAATCACGGAACAACAAAGGAACCCTGTTGATCTCCCCAGACTTTTCCACCCAGGAATAAAAATCCACATGAGGCTTACCAAATGCTTCTGCTGGTAACAGAAGTAGCAATTCCTCTTTTTGGGCCAAATGCTACTCTTAGATGCATACATGAGGCCCAGCTGAGGAAAATGGAAGCCAAATGGAGCATCAACTAGCAGATTGTGGATGAGAGATACCAGAAGAATTCCTAGTCCTGTTAATTGACTGCAATGGTGACACTGAGGTTAATAATAACACTAAAAAGGGATGTCCCCCACCACAGTAAACTTGCTGTAAAGATCTCCCCCATGGCACAGGCCAAAGCCTCTCCTATATTTCCCCCTATTTTACCCCTATTCCCATCTCATGCAACTTTAGGTGATGTGTCCAAAGTGCAAAAATTTTTCACCAAAAAAAAAAAAAAAAAAATCAGTTTGGATGTCTCTGATAGCAATTATGTACTTTTGACAAAATGAAACAAGCAATACATTTTCTTGCTGAAACCTACTAGAAGCTGGGCGAGATGTGAAGAGCCAGATTCTCAGCTGCACTGAGACATTTTGTGTTGTTAGAACAATGGGACCAAAAGGAGATGGATCTTCCCACAGTTCAGTTTATTCCATTGTTGGGAAATCTGTAGCCCCAGTGGCTTCTGCAGCTGGTGGCAGGCAGAATGCTGAAGACAGGGGATGACAGGACTACTACTGCTGTTCCCTGTCCTTGCAGGCTATTGATAAAGAGCTGATTTAGCTTAAAGCAACCTCAAGTTTTTTGGTTTGGTTTTTTTTTTTTTTTTTTTTTTTTTTTAACTGCTCATTATCTGATTTAGGGAATCTAAACTGAACTGGGAAGCAGCAGCCTGCTCCATTGTCATCCTTTTACCTTATATCTGCAACTGGCAGCTGTAGGGTGCTGCTAAAAAATGCCTCCTTATCCCCATCAGAGATTGAGGAGGCTGTGCCATGCCTGCTGCTGTCTTGGCAGACAGCTTCCTATGAAGAGGCACTCCTGCTCTCTCTGATGTAAAAATTAACACCACTGGTTAAACCCTGGTTGCACATGTCCCTTCAAAGTCTTGGGGGCAAAGAAACCCCCTGTGTGCTCTTCTGAAATGGCTGCTGTGTGGGGAAGTTAGGTGGATGTCTCCAAACCTCCCAGACCATTGGTGGAAGTGTGGTTTTGTGCCTCACATGTACACAAGGAGGTCTCTGCTCACTTCTCCCTCAATGATGGGAAAAGTGTTCCTCTCTTCTTTATCCCACCCACTCCTTTCACGAAATTGGTTGGAGCTTTGTGACTACGGCCCGTCCGCTTTTTTGAAATTATGGTTTCAAGTTTACTGGGAGGGAAATAAAGATGTACATTCACTGCCTTGCATGCAGCACATTGCACCATTTCATTAAGAAACTAGATTTAACATAAAACCAAGAAAGGCAGCTAATTTGGTCCTGTCCTTTATGCTGGATTTATATTATTGCGACATCACTAATGCCATTCGTTCATAGAGATATGACAAGCCCCAGGGTTTACTGCTTTTTTGAACCCCTGTAACCAATTACACCAGGGAAAGGCACGTCTAAATTGCTATCAATAGAAAAGCAGCATTTTAAAATCACTTTGTGGAGTATGTATCACTTCAGATGGGTCTGAGTAACCATGAATCAAGCTTTGAACCTCTTACCACATGTTAGGAGTCCATCTAAATCTTCTCATCCTCTCAGTGAAGAACAATAGCTTTCACTTGAAGAGACACTGTTACGTGGCAAAATGGATTAAAAGAAAATCAGGGGGGAAAAAGGAATAATAATAAAAAAACCTTCAATCATTTAACTTGCAGATGAAACTAATTGATTTGAGTGTTGGCAGGGGAGTGCCATGGCAGTTAGTTTGATGTAGTAATTAATGCAATCATCCCTCTTTGTTATTACTTTAATAAGGTAAACACCCTGTTAAAATAAACTGAAAGAGTTGTCTCTGGCCCAGAGCTTGCAGTTGTGGTGAGCAGCGTAATAACCCCACAATGTAAAACTTGGACAGGAAAGAACGAATTACATTAATCCCCAAAGGTTCTCACTGCAGACTTTTGAAGTTTTAACTTTAGAGTGGAAAAGGAGATCTGAAACTTAGAGGGTACTCACCCCGTGGCTCCTGAGAGAAAGCAGCATGTGTCTGCTTGAGCTGAATCCAGCTAATAGGGGCTGGAGATAAGCTCAGTTTCTGCAAACACTCACATGTGGGCTTATCTGCACTAGCACAAATAGTCCCATGATACTAAAAGTTTGACACAGGCATAAAAATCAGCACTTGTATAGGTATCTTTTGTACTGTTTTGGAGTATCAGTACGAAGAAGGAAAGTTTCAAATTTGGTTTTAACCTAATGACTGTTTTTAGAAGTAGTTTCCAGAAAAACCCACTCTCAGTAGCATGACTCAAAGGACTGCTTTGTTTGTGTAGGTTTCTGCTTTGGGTTTTCATGCCAAACAACAGAATTAAGAAGCTGTGCTGTAATGTTAAGGATCCCTTCAATAAAAAGGAGTTGCTGAAATACAGCAAAACTGGGGGGGGTGGGGGGGGTGTGAATCCTGGTGAATAGTAACAACATTTTTCTTTCCTTTTAACTTTTCAATGATTAAACTGTAAGATGTGTGCAACTCAGATATTTGACATTTCTCTTACTTCCTAAACTCTCTTGCTTTAGTGGTTTTACCTAGAAGGTATGAGCACTCTTTTGGACTGAAATCTTTGCACATGGCCTGAAAACCTTCAAATTCTTCCATGAAAAATCTATCTGGCTTCTCTGAGAAGTGCCATGTGACCAAAAGATTTGGGTTTCTTCTCAGTCCCTGCTCTTCCCAATGGTGCCTCAAGACTTAATCACCTAAATGTTAATTTACCAGATTCCCATAAGAATCAAAGACAAATTAAATCACTGGAAATTCATGAGAAACTCCTGTGAATGATAATCTAGCTCCCAAGATGGTGAGTGCAGGGCGTGTTGTACTAGGGTAGATTTACAGTGCAAATGGGTTACAAGAGGTTATGGCCCCTTTATTAATGACGGCCAGCACAATGTGCTCAGGGTTTATGGGCAAAATGGGCTCCATTTGTGGAATTTTTACTTTATTACTTATTGCTAATTAACATAAATCTCTGATTGCTAATTAGAGAGTACTGAGAAAAGTTGGGTGGGGCTGTTTATCTGCAGGAGGGTACGAAGGCTCTGCAGGGTGATTTGGACAGGTTGGATTGATGGGCCAAAGCCAGTGATCTGATTTCAACAAGGCAAAATTTGGGGTCCTGCATTTGGGTCACAACAATCCCATGCAGTGCTACAGGCTGGGTCAGAGTGGCTGGAAAGCTGCCCAGAAGGAAAGGTGCTGGTTGACAGCAGCTCAACGTGAGCCAGCCACAAGGTTAAAGGCATCATGGCCTGTATCAGAAACACTGTGGGTAGCAGGACCAGGGCAGGGACTGACCCTCTGTTCTGGGCACTGGTGAGGCCACACCTCGAATCCTGCATTCAGTTTTGGGCCCCTCACAGTAAGAAAGACATGGAAGTGCCAGAGAGTGTCCAGAGAAGGGCATTGGAGCTGGTGAATGCTTTGGAGCACAATTTTTACAAGGAGCATCTGAGCAAGCTGGAGCTGTCTAGGTTGGGGAAAAGGAGGGCCAGGGAGAACTTTATTGCTCTCTACAATGAGATCCTTACAATGCTCTCGACATGAAAGGAGATTGTAATGAGGTGGGGGTTGGTCTCTTCTCTCAAGTAACAAGTGACAGTTGGACCAGGGGCGGTTTAGATTTGATATTAGGAAAAATTCTTCATGGAAAGAGTGGTCAAATGCTGGAACAGGCTGCCTAGGGAATCACCACTTAAATACCTGGGGTTGTTTAAAAGAGTTGTGGATATGGCACTCTAGGACCTGGTTTAGTGGTCACACAGCAGTGCTGGGTTAATTGCTGGACTTGATGAGCTTGGAGATCTTTTCCAACCTTAATGATTTTGTGATTCATGTTCTCCTTCCACACTGGTCATTGCCTGCTACCAAACCCCTGCCATCTATCCCCAGTGCACAGGGTCCCTCTGCAGGCTATGCTGTCCCCTCCATAGAGACCTCACCCAGCACTGTTCATTTAAGTTCTTCCAGGGCTAGCATTTTAACAGGAAAAGATTCAGAAAGGTGAAGACTGTCCTTGCTGTGCTGAATAGAGAGATGCGTTATTCACGGCACATGGCTGTGCGTACTCTTTAGTAAGCTCCAGAGCTTTACTCCAACTGAGTATATTCTTGTTAAATTTTAAATTTGTTGTTTCTAAAATGGTTGAAGCAAAGAACAGAAATAGTCTGCACAGTCCACAGAGAAAGCAGTTGAGATATATATTTCATAGAATCATAGAATGATTAGGGTTGGAAGGGACCTTGAAGATTACATAGCTATATATAAAAAGTAAGGATGCTACTGATAATAATTCTTAATTCCCTTGCTTTCACTCTTTGGCTGAAAGTCTTCTTTCACATTCCTACAGCTGTAGCCTCATATTTGGTTTCTTGTTGAAAATTGTCAGCTCTGAAATAAGAAGATGAAGAAATCACCAGAGCAATTCCCGTTCCTTTCTCTTTGGGGAGAGTTGCAGGCAGAGTGAGAAGCCTGCCCCTTGGAATCCACGGAGATCCTCAGTGCCCTGCCCCAGACGGAAGAGCAGCTGTGAGAAAGAAGAGCCATTCCGTGGGTCAGGGCAGCATTTCCCCATTGTTGCTACCCTAGTGTCCCACCAAAGTGATGAACGGTTCCCTGTTCGGGCAAAAAGCGCGTCGCACTATCTCTTCCTCCCATGAAACCCAGCGATCACGCAGCCACGGCGCTGGCCGACCAGGGGAGGAAACAATTCCAGAACTTCTGGTAATAAATTTTGCCTTTGCTGGGGTTTGATCCATTAGTCGTCGGTCGGATCATTTCGCGGGGCAGTCTGCCCCGTAGCTACCGAAGAAAAAAACCAGCAGCATCAGCGGTGCTGACAGCGGCCCGCGCCCCGGGGCCGATCCGGCCGGACCCCGCCGCGGCGCCGGGACCACGGCCGGGCTGAGCGGGGCCCGGCGCGGCCACGGCCTGAGCTTCCCCGCCGCGCCACAGGGGGGCACGGCCGCACCGGGAACGCGCCGAGCCCGGCCAAATGAGCCGGGCCGAGCCGGGCCGAGCCGTATCTGCTCTGTGTCCCGGGGCGCCCAGCGTCCCTGGCCCCGCCGTGCCGCAGCCGCCCGGGGCCGGTCCCGGGTAGCGCCGGTCTGGGCTCGGGGGGATGCCCCGTCTGTGCAGGGCAAACACACCTGCCCGAGATGGTGCAGAACTTGGCGTCTGTCCGGGTTCGCCCTCGGCCACCGGCCCGTCTGGAGCGTGTGGGAGCGGGGCTGGTGCCCGCCGGGCTGGGATGGCCGCAGGCGAGGGGGTGAGAGAGCGGGGCTGTGCGATGCTCACAGCCGGGGCTTGGGAGCGCGGGGCAGAGGCGTCGGCAGCGTCCGTGCGGTAACTGGAAGGTTTGTGGAAGGCGGAGAAGCATCTCGGCCCGGCTCGTCTGCCCAAAGGTGTGCGTGAACAGGGCGACGCTTGCTCTCAGCAAAGCTGGCCTTCCTCAGCTGGGCAAGGCAAGCGGAGGGGCATTTTCCCCTCAAAGCCTCCGCACTTGGTCTGCCGCGGGCCACTGCTGCGGGCGTGGGGCGAGCCCTGCGGAGCGCGGCGGGACGCGCCCTCGGCGCGGGTTTGCGGGGCGAGCGTCTCGCACGTTCCCCTCCCATTATTGCAGGTGAGGCTGAGGCACGAGGGGGCCCTTTTGAAACCAGGGGGCTGAATTTTATAGTGGACCGAATGGGCATCGGAGAGCAAATGTACCTCTAAGGAAGGAACGCAGCGAGGACCCTCTGCCAAACATAATAATCTGTGTGACTAATAGGGAGCACCGAGAACTGTTCCATTATATCATGAGACATTACATCGTTCTTGAAAAAATAGTCTTTGATGACATGCAAAGGATTGGCAAGTGCATTTCAGAGAATCCCCCTTCATTTCTTCAAGGATTTTGACCCATGTTCGTTATGTTATGCATAATTTAACTTTCTCAGCAGTTACATTGAACTTGCTGCTATGGGTTTTACATGTTCGTCATTTAAATTTGGGGGAACAGAATGTGTATGAACTTATTTTTTAAATTACTCGTTTACAGTTCCTTGGAGGAATTAGAAACTGGAACTTCACAATAATTTCGCCATGTATTTCTAGACCTCGCCCAACATGCTGCAGTTTTGCAAAATGCCAGATATTAGTAAAACGGTTTGCATTTAGTCTCACAGAGCCTACAGAGTAGTATTTCCATATAAAGTATTACGATATCAGCCCTCATTTCTTTTGTAATTTTAATATCGTGGGTGTCAATCAGGAAGAAGATTGTTGCTGTTATTACAATGAATATAAAGCAAAACAAAGAACTTTTTAGAAAATGAATATGCTCTGGGGAAATTCAATGAATCTTTGTGAGAAGAAAACTGTTCTTATACATAAATATATAAAAACTGGCTGTGTATTGTGCAAAACTTGCTTAGTGCTAAAGGAGTAAATGTATTGTAAATCAATGGTGGGTCCCATAGCACATTATAGCATATTTTATTAGGTTTTTACCTTATGGTAAGGTCTTTTATTAAGGGCACATAAGAGCACACGCTGCTGAATACCTTGTTTTCCACAGTGGTCTGTACATAATGGAGGGGTTTTTGGTTTTGTTTTAGTTTTTGTTTTTACTTGTTTTGTTAAACATTCCTGTAATTAATGCATTTAATGGGAATCCAGCAGTAACAAATATAAAATTTATTGTGGTTTTTTAAAAAACTGCTTGGCTTACTACATTTTCCATTAGCAAATGGCAAGGACCAGATTCCTCAAAATATTTCTGCACTCACCCCAGAAATCTCCTGCTAAAACAGGTGATGTTTTCAACTGTGTAATGGAAAAGAAATGTCACATAAATAATCCCTGTGAAGGATTCAGTATAAATCCAAAAAGTGTCTTTAAAATAATCCTCAAACCTCTCAGTCTCAAGCTTGATAAGAAGACATCTGTATTAGCACTGGAGCTTGCTGGGTGAGTTATTAGGTGTTGAAAGACACTGTCTAGGAAGTCTGACCCATCAGAATTTGAATGTAAAAGGCAAGTGACAACTTCATGAATACATGAAAAGCCTTAGAGCCCAGTCCCAAAGCCCTCTTTCCCTGCCTGAAAAGCCCGTTTATCTTCGGATGAATAAGAGTTACAGAATTGGAACCTAAGGAAAAAAATCGTTGGTATCCGTGGCCAAGGGAATGTCTCCCTCCCACCCATTTGATTAGAACCATGTGCAAGTTTGGCTAACGAGACTGTAGGGCTTTCCCCTCGCCTCTGTGGATGATTGTGGCATTTTATTTGAATGCTGGTATGGTTTCCCATTCCTGTTCCTTGCAAGCTTTTGGTCTGGGCAAATAAAAAAGATGTCAGAACCAGAGAATCTTTTTACAGCGTATAAAAATCTTCCCATCTAATCCAAGAGGAAATCGTAATGTGAGGAACATCGGTGTTTTAATGGCCTCCTAATGAGGATGAGCTTGGCCAGAGCTTTGAAGAAGACAAATGGAAAGCAGAACAGCTCATTTCTCCTTGAGGGCAAGGATTACAGTTCTTAGGGAGGACTGCATGGATATTCCTTCAGCAGGTAAAGCTTTGCCTGCCCACGGTCTCCTGGCAGGGCCCTGATGTACGGGCTGTTGGCAAGAGCAGGAAAGGGGGGGTAGGAAAGTGGGGGGCGTGCTCACACTTTCTGGTTTCTCTGTCAGTCTATTCCTCTCTGTGTACTGCTGGGAAAAATGAAGACAATTATATTTACCTAAATCCCTGGATAATTAAGGCACTAAATTAAAGCCCAAGAAGCACTTGAAACTTTCAGATGAAAGAGCCCATAGACAGACAGCTCACTTGTAACCTCACATGTCTGGGGTTCTCCCTAAGGTATGGGGGATACACAGCAAACACTCTGTACAGCCACAGATAGGTGATCACATCTAATTTAAAAGCCCTCATTACTCCCTCCTGACAGGTTTGGAAGTTTGCCTGCCTAGTTCCAAGGCCAATGTCGATCCATTTAAAATTAATATTTTTCATTCCTCTCTCCGCTGTGTGCATTTAAAAGCTGTCCTTGGCTTTCCCTCCCAGCTGCTGGCTCTGATTAGCCCAGCAGCAGTGATGGAGCTCTGCTTTGCAGCTCTGATGGGTTCCTACTGCTCTCATACCACATTAGAAGGAGAGTTTTCCTGGAAAAGGGACTGCCTTGTTCCTGACTTCTTCTATGCCTTCAGCAAGCCAAAGGGTCTTAATTTCCTATTGGGAAAAACAGGCCTTTCTCATCCCATCCCAGAAACAAGCTGTGAGTGCCAGGGGTGTGGATGTTGTGCTTCCTTCTGTGCCAGCGTCCCTTGACACGGCTCAGCCCTGCATGCTCCCCTTGCTCAGCATGGGCTTGCAAGGAAGGCAGAAATGTTTTTGTGAGCAGATCAAGATGGTACCTCTTTTTGCTGCTGCTAAAAAGGATCTTTGTACAATTCTCCTGGAGTGACACGAGGCATAACATGACAGAGGAAATCGCCCTCATGGAGATATGCATGAAGATCTTTTAACATCAGTTAAAAATGTGAGTTCTGCTCTGGAAATACACTGTAAAAAGAATTTAAAAGCACATTGTAATCAGTAGCTTGGGTTTTTCCCTGTCGCTGCAGAGTGAGGACTGCTGACTCTTGGAGGGCAAGAGAACAGGTCATGTTTTGAAGCTACTTCTGGCTTCATGGGCTTTGGAAGGGGAGAACAACTCTGGGTAAAGCCTTGGTGATGGGTCAGTATAGAAACCTCCCAGGAACAACAGGGCAGAACCACTGCCACTAACAGCACAAGATGCAGACACCATCTCTCTTGAGTTTCTGTCTGGTGCCCTGGGCACATCCTAGGAGTACACCTTCACCATGCAGCAACTCACAGTTTTGGCCATCTTTCCATTCTCTGCTCACTCCCTGCCCACCCCCCTGCCTACTGGACTTCCTTTCCTCGCCAGGCTCTGCACACAGTGAGCTGCATGGTTTGCCACACCAGTTAGCTACACTGGTAACATGATGAATACTTTTCCACTGCATTTTTCCCTAGTTTTAGTCAGTCAGATTGGCTTGAGGCACAGTCAGACCAATGGCAGGGCATTGGTTTAGCTCAGCTTTTGCAGTGGAGTGGCAGGAGTCACCTGCAGTGCCAGTGCCAAGTGTGTCAGTACAGTGGGAGCCCTGCAAACTTCGCTGCCAGCTCGGCCAGGATGTTACCACATTGCATTGCTGTGGAATGGTGGGGCTGTGGGTGTCCCCCCAGGCCCTTCACCTCATACCACACAGTGCTACCACAAAGAGGTAGCAGAAACACCTTCACAGAGGGCTGATAGTGCCTTGGCTGTTCTAGGGGATGAGTTTAGGATTGCAGGCACCCAAGAGGGTGTCAGTGGGTGCAGGTTGCACTTACTCCATCTGAATGACAAAACCTTCCCTCTAAAGGCAGCCACCATTGCAGGACACTGGTAGCAAAACTACCACTTCTTCATCCTCCCCATCCAGCTTGTGAAAACTGCCTGACTTTAATCCTGACAATTTAATGTACAGATCAAAGTACAGGGAGCAGATACGGCAAACTACCAACAACAAAAACCCAAGTCAAAACAACAGCTGGTGTTGTGATACCCTACACAGCCCAGCGTAACCAGAATCCACAGCCATGTCCCACTGTGGACAGTTCCTTTTTCTTATCCCTGGCTACGTGTTTTCTTTGTAGCACAGCTTCTTGAAGCTAAAAAAAACTTCTACTAAGCTGGAATTGGCTCAACCAACGTATAACACAGAATGAAAATGATTAGTGAAACAAAAGGGAAAGTGCAAGGAGGATATAGAGTACTTCCATACAAAGCCTCCTGTCTTCCTATGGGATCCATTATAATCCAGAGGGCCCCAAATTTAAACTAATCCAT
Source organism: Hirundo rustica (assembly GCF_015227805.2). Classification (NCBI taxonomy): domain Eukaryota; kingdom Metazoa; phylum Chordata; class Aves; order Passeriformes; family Hirundinidae; genus Hirundo; species Hirundo rustica. The sequence continues at coordinate 121,488,072 of NC_053450.1, forward strand.
TTCTGCCTTTATTTATTTTTTCTCGACTCAATTTCCTACATGAACTGGCTAGTTATGTCAAATATTTTTCTTTCTTTTAAGCTGGCTTGCTGTCAGCTGAATGCAATGCCCTGTGAAAACACCTGCTGACCTGCTGTGTACACACATACACAGGCACACATCTCTGCTGTCTGCATCTATATATCTATATCATCTATATGCATCTATAGAATCTATGTCTGCGTCTCTATATATCTATGTGTCTCTTTTTCTTGCTTTTAGAGCAGGACCCACAGGCTGCAAATTCCTCATCTCTGCAAAATACACCTTCAAGCTTCCCTCTCTTTTGGGAAAGGCAGATGCCTCATTGTTTCTAGTTCAGACTGCTCTGGCTTGCTCTGCTGGCAGGTCCTGGAGGAGTGGAGTGATCAGGTTCACTAATGGTCGGGCTCTTGTGGTATTTGTTTACCTAACACAATCAGAACACACGTCTTAAATATTTTATCAGCTTCGCTGGGTCACTCTCATACTGTGCCATTGTATTGCTGGAGAATAGAGCAGGCTGGATGAAAAATAGTGCTCAAGAATGCTGCAGAAAGAGAGTTTTAAATGCATAGCAGCACTAATGCCCTTCTTAGACCCACTAAAACAAAGGTCCCTGTTGCAGCACAGCAGCTTGGAGACCAAAAAAAAAAAAAGGGCAGTTGCAATAACAAAGCAGACCAAAGAATTGAGCAAATAGTCTCAGACCATCAGTAGTGGTGGTCCTGGTTTAACTTTGATCCCTCCTTTCTGATGCTTGATTAATTTTTTGATTCCCTAGAAAAAAGTCCTCAATAAATTTTTGTGATTTATCTTGTGCCTGTTTCCTGTGGGTAAGCTCACAAATGCCTGTGAATAAAGTAAAGTGTAAAGAAAGTGGCTGTAACAGGTTAATTCTGGGGGTAGTCCCAGGGCAGGAGTCTCCTGTAGTAGGCCCCCAGCAGCCAGTAGCTATTGTGGAGAAGAAAACAGCCACTGCCAGCTAGACAGTGACTCCAGGTGGGCAGGGAAAGCTGAGAGGTAGGACTGTCCTGCAAACCTTTACTAGAGCTGTGGGTAGAAAGTGTTGTTAATGAGGGGACCTAACCAACCACTTCATTTCTGAGCCTGTACCCAAGGGCAGCATGTCAGGAGATTCCCCATTAGCTGCATGTGGGGAGATTCTCCAAAAGGAGGTCAGATATGCTTTGTCTCTTTTATGCTGAGAGTCAGTGTGAGAGTGAAGAGCTTTGCACCCTTGCATGTCCTCTATCCCAGTATTTTTAAACTTTTTTTAACAAAAAAGCACTTGTGTCTGCCATGTTTTTCCATCCTCCTGCTGAAGGGTTTCCCTAGCACCAATTCAATTCTAATTTCTCAGCTCTTGTGTCTGTTTACATCTGGGCTCATGGGGGTTCATCACCCTTCCCGAGCTCCACACACCTTTTTGGGGGAGGTGTTCTCTTTCTCCATGTTTCTGTTGTTGTTCTGTTATGCTGCCTTGATTTTTGCTAATGTCCTTGGATACCTATCCTCTGTGCTTGCTTATCCTCCCTACTCGAACTCTGTGCTACATTGCCATTGGTTTTGAATGCCCTTATAGCAAGTAGGCTGCACCCTAGGTTCAGGAAAAAGCAGGGACACGTTGAGGAGCGAAGTGGGTCCAGCCAAAGCACGAGAGGCTGGCGTGGCAGAGGGAAGGAGTCTCTCTGTACCTCTGCTCTGACAAGTATAAACTGGGGCAACCTTCTTGCTGATGCATAGAGTCCTCAGCTTAGTCTAGTTCTGGCTGCATCCCTGCAGAGGAGAAAAGTGTGTGCTCACACTGATTCATTTTCTTGCTAATTATAACTTTGTTATGATGTCCAAAGCAGCCTGGAGAGAGCAATAGTAACAGTGGGCTGCTTGGAAGAGAAACAAATTCTACAATCAGGTTTGGGAAACCATGAATCAGCTGTAAAAGGCAGTGTTACCTCAGCCTGAATACATCTTGCTTAGCTCATACTGTCAGGTGTAAATATAACTGTGTGGACAATAAAGTTATCCTGTGATATGTCTTCATGAGAGGTACCTATTTTTACAGATATGATGTTCCTCTTTCAGTATTTGGCCCCAGATCAAGAGCTCTGCTATTGCATGTTAAGCAGTGGCATGACATCCCTGCTTTAAAGGCAATGCAGGAGTGTATGGCTGCAGAAAAGGCCATGCTTTCATGTTTGGGGAAAACGTCTGCTGTACCCCCTTAAAGAGGGAGCCATGTGCACCCACTGCCCCATCTTCCAGCTTTTACAAGGGGAGGATGGGAACAAGGGCATGGCTCTGCCTTTTTCCTACCCATTTTAGGAGGGTGAATGCTCTTGGCCAGATTTAGCCTTTTAAAAACCAGGGGGGAGAGCAGCAGAAGCTGTGCCTGTGCCAGGGCCCCCAAGGGAGCGGCACGGTCACACTGCACGGGGCCGATACCCTGCAGTGTGACACCAGCACAGAGTGCTTGCAGGCAGGCTGGTCCTTGTCACCGAGGCTGCACCGCTGGGTCAGGCCCTCGCACTGGGACTGCCAGCAAGACATCAAGTTGCATTAATCTCCAGCTAATCTAATTCCCACTGGAGAGATGGGTTCATCCCGACTAACTTTAGATTACGGTTTACGCGTTATTGTGCCAAGGTCTGTATTGGACCAATTTATAGTGAGAAATGAGGTTGGCAAGATAACAGGGGCATCACAATTAGAGCTAATTAGCCCAGCAGGAAATCCATTTCCAGGCAGCTTTTGGCAAGAGGAGAGGTTGGCGGGATAACAAGCATGGAGTGTATTTTGATACAAGCACACTCCAGCTGCAAGGAAAAGCAAAGTAACAGCTTGTCTCATCCGTATGCGGAGGCCTCATGTCAGGCTCCACCACGTAAGTCTTTTTGTTTGAGGCTCTGCAGCCTCCCTGCTTGGAAGAAGTTCAGAGAACTAGTTCTTACAAAGTCACCTCAGCTGCCAGGGGACAATGGTGAGCTGCAAGGTCTGCACAGTGCCTTGCTCCTGCCACCAGACAGGAGGTCTTGGTCCTCCAAGACCTTGGTCCTCCTACAGTTTGGAGGGAGGTGAGGGGTTGTAGGTCATAACAGAAATCAGTGAAGAGTAGTTTGGTTTAATTGCAGGAGTGATACGTACAGTAAAAGTCTGGAGTATAGGCAAACTATTGGAATTATTTGTATTTGAGTGCTTTATTATATTGGAATTGCAGTGATATTATTAACATTTGTACAAATGCACAAAAATCCTTTCTCTTCTATCTAGAAAGAGATGTAAAAATCTGACCTATTTGAACAGTCTCAATGAACTCATTGTCCATTTGTAACAATAATGGGTTCACAATGCAACAAAAAGCTTAACATAAAATTAAACATATTAAATGCTGCAGCAAGTATTTACATTTATGTACCAAAAAAAAAAAAAAAAAAAAAAAAGTATCTCCCTCCAGTAAGGAAGGTGGTTGCTTTACAGAATAAAACAAACAGACATACAAACACAAAACCTTTGCATACAATACAAACAACCTCAAGCCCAAAACTTACTGTGACAGCACCTTTTTTAATATTTTATATATATATTTATATATATTTATATATAAACTTCGATAGTTTAGGCTTACTCCAAGCAGTGCTAAAAGTTCCTTAAAAACAGGACAATGGCAATAGTCCAAAGAAGCAATGTTCACTGAGTGCTACCCAGTGTTTTAAGAGAGCTGCTACAGAGAGAGGGATACAGAGCTCAAGGCCATGGGCTGGGAAACACTTGGGTCCCAATGATATAGTCCTTGGCAAAACTCTCAGTGGCTGTTGTTCTTAGTCAGAAGAGTTTCGTGTTTCGTGCAAAGTAGTTTTTCTTGTGGAAGCATGCTAAAGGTGATCTCTGTCAGGGAACTCCTTGCAACCTCAGCTCTGTGGGGTGGGGAAAATACTTCTGTGAAATTTTCCTAGATTCCAACAAGGAAAACATTTCTCTTGAAATGCCCAATCAATCCTCCCACCTCCCTCACCCCAGGACAGCGCTGCAGTTTCTGCAGACATGGAAGGAGCTTTCAGTCTTCATTCAGAAGGCTGTCACGCAGATTTTTAGTCAAGAAAGATACTTGGGTCTAAGACCTTCACAGCATCAGATGGCAGGCTCTGAACATGAGCTTTGTGAACAGTTCCACCAGGTGCACCTAAGCAATACTAACATTTAACTTGCATAAATGTAGAACTGGAGATCCTGAATTCCAGGTATTACACACTGATCTAAATATAACGAGTTGCAGTTATTGATTCCAGTCCAAGGAGAGCCTGGGAAAGGATCAGATTTCCACTTAGAGAATCAATCTTGTCTCTGAGTGTGTGTGAACACTGACATTTTTGGCCTCATGCAGTTTAGGATTTGCTGTAAAGTCATTTTGAAAGCTATGGAAAACCAATAATGGTGAGCAATTTAGCTCTTAAGTGTAAAGCTACTGATAAAACTGAGATAAATGTAAGCTCTGAGAAAAAAAAAAAAAAAAAAAAAAAAAGAGGTTATGGATGTAAACAGTCTCTTCTGTCAATGCAGCAAGGTGATGGTTTCAGATGTTGAAAAATTGAACCTTTTTTTTTTTTTTTTTTTGGTGTTCAAATCACTTGAGATTTTATTGCTTTTATTTGTCCTTAGAAGTTTTTTGTCCCTTCTTATTTTTTTTCTTTTTAAAGGTGCTGTCCCTAGTCAAGTTATAAGGCAACATATTTTATTGATTCAGAACTCTAATACATAGTATGGCCACTGTTACCACTGCAGCTTTGCAGCTACTGTGAGTTGGACAACAGTCAAAGTGCATCACAATGCACAACAGAGCCAGTCTCCTGACCTTACAATATACAGGACACTTTGGTTCTTGGGGTGAGAGATTATAAATGTAGCTTAGATGCTGCCTCACATCACACACATTGCATAATAAAACATTTATATGCTGTCATGAAGAGGGTTTAAAGTCTAAGTCACACTGCAGACTGGCTGGTCTCGGCTTCTCCGCTCGGACAGGTGTGAGAGACAAGTTGTAGATATGCCACCAGTGAAAGCATATAAATGTATCTGGTGCAAAACTTTTACAAGAATATTTATAAATGATTCAACAAGGGAGAGCAAGAAAGAGAGCAAGAGCTAAAGTGCAATTTTAAAAGAATATAAATAATTGAAATGTAGAAATAAGATACTAATTTGTTGTAACTGGTTTTGTTTTATAGGCACAGTTTAGGTTTTTTGTCTACAGATCAATTTTTTTTCTCTTCTTCCCCCTCCAGTGATTTTCTCTGATGTATAATGGAGCTTCAATGGTCTAAATCTAAGGAACACTGCTCTAGTAAGAGGACTGAAGAGGCAATGGTAAGGCAGTATAGTGCAACTCACTATGTGATATTAGGCAAGAAATGAGGATGGGGTTAGATCTTCTGTGGTGATGTAAAAAAATCAGCCTTAAAAAAAAAAGCAGAAAAAAAATTACAGGCTTTCCAGTTATACATTGACCCATGCTTTCTAAAATGAGAAAGCACATTTTGCAATACAAAGGAAACAACTGAAGGTTTATAATTTGTTTCATTGTTACCAAAAAAAAAAAAAAAGCAAGCAGATGCTGCTTCAGGGAAAACATTTAATTCTAGGAATTTCTGTACAACTGACCTCAGCAAACTTTTCCATCTTAGATGGATGACTTCTGCTTGAGACCCTGAACGATTAAGATGCACACACACCTAGAGTAGTTTATTGCAAAACTAATATTGTAACTTAAAAAAAAACCAAACAAAAACAAAAAAACAAACAGATTCTGTACAAGAATACTGTTCAAATGGAATGTGTTAAAATAACATTTATTAATAAATACTTTATAAAATTCTATGTGAATACTAAATTAATAGATTCCTGTTTTAAAATTGCTTTGGTCCTCATGAATTTTCATAAATTCACTCTATACGCTTTTTTTTTAAAAAAGGTATTAGCTGCGAAAAAGCACATTTTGCCTAAACTAAAAGGCTAGTTTTCAACACTAAATATTGTTGCTTAAAAAAATATGAATCCTCAAAAGTTGGGCATTTAACAACAGTTATAGCTGGCTTGTTAGTTAACAGGACTGAGTTCATTAACACTAAATCCACACGCACTGAGGCACTGAACCATTGACTTTCCACTATTCAGAATATGTGCAGCAGACATTTAGCTTCATAGCAGGAATTAACTCCCAACAACATGAAATTCTCCATAAATCACCATCATTATCATGGTCGTTGTCCTTATAAAACACACCATGATAGCACACAAACTACTTGTCTCCCACAGGCAGCGTTATGAATATGGCTTGCATAAATTGACTTGGGGAAGGGGGGCAGGGGTGCCAGAGCTGGATCGCAGCATCATTTCTTTCTGATCAAAGTATTGCAGTTCTCCATGGCGGAGATTTCCAACCTGCTTCCAACATCACACCCACGAGATGCTGTCTATGGTACGGTAACACCTCCTCCTGAACAAGGCACTGGCCAAGGCTCACCATCCGGCGAGTGCCCTGCAGAGTGGATGATGGAAGTGGTCTGAGTTGTCCTTCGCTGGCAGTGGGATAGGGCACAGAGCCTGGTGAGCCTGGCAACAGGCTGGATTGGCAGGGCAAGAGGAAAATGGAGCAGTCTCCAGAAGTAGCTCGTGGAAAAGCAGGATTCCTCCTTGATGGAAAGAGACCAGGAAGTGCATTTAGAGAGTGACGTGCTTAGGAAGAGGCTGCTGCCACTGACCACATGGCAGAGGAATATCCCGGAGACAGAGGGCTGGGGCTTCTCCCGCAGCCCCTGATCAGGCAGCCTCCAGTGCCCAGTTGGACCAGCAGCTTGAGGAAAGGCTGCAGGATCACTCCCCTGGAAAACAAGAGCATTTTAATGTGGAAGCAAATCTGATGAATAATATAAGGTGCCTGGTACTGTTGGTCCTTTTCCCGATGTTACAGCCGATATAAATATGCTGCATGTTGTCTTGGCCTGTGAACCTGCGACAGAGTTACAAGAAGCAATAGCAAATAGCTTTTCATCCTTTACTTATTTCCACATCACTAGCAAGGATTATACCTAAAGGCCAATAGTATAGAGAGGAGACATTTCATTGTAATTACACATTTAGGCCAACATGTGTGGTTGGCTTGCCTAGTTAGCATTAAAAAAAGAAATAATTGAGCTATATATAATACACATCAGTCAAACTGTCAGGTTGCTGAATTTAACAAAACTTAGACAAGGTTTTTGTATTTTTTTCCTTTTTTTTTTTTTTAATGTAGAGGCTTTCATTTTAACAGCTAAATATTTTAATTGAGGAGACTGAATAAAATGAAGCTAAACTGTAATCCTAGTGCAGTGTAGCTCAACTGGGTATTCTGATATTACCAACAACTTTGATTTTTATTTTTTAATGCATTTAAGTGCTACCCATATAGAGGGAAATTTATTTTAAATAACCCTGCAATGGCATTTCCTTTTTGATGGTGAATGATGAAATTCAGATGCAGGGGAAATGCTTATTTGGGTTTTTTACATAGTGGATACTCAGCTGGAACATTTTTCTCGACTGCATATTTGAAAAAAGTTCTCTTGGGAGCCATGATGAAGCAAAACCATTTAGCTATTACAACTGGAGATTAAAAAAAAATTATAGATTCAGTATTTAAAACACTTTAAAAGTATATGTTTGTCTAAAATATAATAGAAAATCATTTACATTTGTATTTTTTCATAATTTTTTTTTGGTTCTTAGACAATATCATCAAGTCAAGATTTACACTGTACATTAAAAGTCTTCTTTTTTTGAATGTATTTGCATAAATGGAAAGTGAGCTGTTAAAGAAAAGAATACTGATAAAAAGTTAGTCACCAAGATAAGAACTAATTCAGCAATGAATGATGCTCAGAAATTTGCTTTCCCTTCCAGGCAGGCCCTGCTCCTTACAGTGCCTCCTCACACTTCAGTTGTTTCACTCTTCCTCCCGCATGGAGGAGACCCACCCTTTAAAAACCCATGACTCCTCCAAAGACCAAAGAAAAAGTCGCTGAGGAAGAGAGCTTTGCTTCAGGACAAAGTGTGTTCGGGGCTAGAGGATTTGCTGGGAATAATGTGAATTTTTCAATTAAAGATGCAGCTCAAAATGTTTGAACATTTTTCACCAGCTCAGAGCCTACTCCCTGGGCAAGCAGCAGGAGGTTTTGCCACTGACAGATTTGAGAGCAAAATCAGTTCCCAACATACAGCAAGGCAGCATAATTAACTGGCATCATCTCTGTCTGATTTTCCCATCAATCACTGGGACCACTCGGGGATGCAAATCAGTTGTGCTGAGGGGCAGGCTCAGAGTCCAAACAAAAACCTTAATTGTGGCATAAGGCTCTTTTCCAGACCCTCTCTGCAGGACTGTATTTTATCCCAAGTGTGGGACTTGGCATTCTTGCAGCATTTTTTAGCCGCTGCTTGCCTTCTAAAAATTATTTAGCGTCCTAAAGAACAATTCCTCACCCGTGGTAAGCGGGTGTTAAGTGCCATTAAAGTCAGTGAAGCTACACTGCTGTCTGCCAGCTTGGGATCAGTCTGTGAACGTTTAAAGGAATGCCTGCAGAGAGCAGGTCTTTCCCTGTGAATTAAAAATGGCATTTTTCCAACTGGTCAGAACCATTACACTGATTTATTTCTCATTTATAGCCCATGAAGCCTGAGGCTGTTAGCTTTCGTTGCTAGAACAACGCGACCAGGTTAGGGAACAGAAGTTTTCTGAATTATTATATACACATGGATTTTCCTACATTAATGACTGGCAGTGCAAAAAATTGCCGTGACTCTCAGGTGTTGCTTGCTATGCCTCTACTGCACCACAGAAGCTTACAGGGTTGCTAGCATCAACACAGCTGGCTCACCGTCCTGCTTCACCTGTGGCTGTGCTGTTTTGGCCTTCCCCTATTTATTAAAAACACTAAATCAGGAGCATTTGTATTTTTAAAAAGCCAAATGCTTGGCGCAGCCCAACTGCGGGTGAAGAGCTAGTGAAAGCAGCAGCCGTGCCGACAGTTTTTAGGTGGGCTTGAAGTTTTTGCTTGCTCATTACCATTGTTTGAGAAAAAGAGGGAAGTGAGAAAGCCTTGGAATGAAAAAAAAAAAAAAAAAAAAAAAAAAAAAAAAAAAAAAAAAAAAAAAAGGCTGGGAAATGAAAAGGGAAGGGAAAAGGAAGGTGTGAGAATAACTGGAGGAGAAAAAGGCCAGGGTAGGGGAGAAAGGAGAAGGGGGAGGGCTGGACAAAAGAGCACGCTATTTGGGCTTGATTTTGTCCTGAAGCCACATCCTATATAACTGCTCTGAAAGAGGCTCTGAATGCGGGACACGGTCTGCTGATAGCACAATGCTAACTCTTTTTTATTATGCTGTCAGCAGATGCCCTCGGTCTATATTTATAGCCTAATTACTCCTAGTTACCTATGTTTGACTCTGTTTAATACTTTTCATGCCTCACATTGGCTAACAAGCTGCAGTTTAACACAACTTTGTATTTCTGAGGCTGCAGGCTAGACTGGTGAGAAGGAAACATGACTTATGTACAGAAACAGTTAGGTTTATAAACAAGTAACTGGTACCAAAAAAATGGAGAAAGCACCAAAGCATTTCTCAAGCTGATAGCATATTAATTGCCTAACTCCCTTTTATGTAACTAAGTATAAAAGACATTTTAATAACTATAAAAATGAAGAGCCAGAGTCTTTCAAGAACTGAGGAATCTTCCAGGCTTGAGTTACAGTTGCACATGTCCTTAGCAGAGAGGACGCTTTGATACGGTACCACACTCCCCCAGCAGTTTCTGATCAACCACTTTTAAAGGATGGGGTTGATGTCTGTTCTGTGGCTGGCGAGCTGGGTGAGAGTGGAGCTTCCCACAACGTCACTGACGGAGGAGGAGGTCGTTATGGTGTTGTGCTGGATGACTTGCTGCTGGGAGCAAGCTGGGACCGGGCTTGCAGGAGGGCTGCTCTCAGGACCTGGGGAGGGAATGAGGACACAGAGACATCACACATTCATTTTTCCATCCAAGTAAAAAACCTAGGCTGGGTGATACTCTTAAAAATACTGATAACCTGAAGCACGCACAAGTCCCAGGATTTCAAAATATAATTACAGTTATCCAACACTCTCAGTCTTAAGATTGTTTTAGGTTTTGTTCTTTTTTTCAAACCAGCTTCTCTGATATCAACCTGACTTCAGGAGTTGAGGCCTTGAAAAAAGTCCAAGACCTTAATAACTGAAACTAATGTTGGGATAAAAAGCCTGATATCTTAAGGTCCTTAAAATCAGTTGGGCTGCTTAAATGCTTTATTTGTTCCAGCAGGAATCGAAATCAGAGTGCAGTGCACTGCAGCACAGAAAATCTCATTCGAGCAACAGCTGATAGGCATGTAATGCAATTATGTATTTTTTCTTTGAGTATTGTTAAAGAGACAGTTGCATAGTGATGCAGAGGAGACAGAAATGGGCTCTATTTTAAGACTATGTCACAATCTAGCAAGCCCCGAGGTGCTTCAGAACCGTTCTAGAATGAAACAGAGAATTTCTCTCTAAATTACTACACTCACAAAATGCATCAACTAGAAAGAATTGATTAAATGCCTCTGTTAACTGAGAATTTTTTTGAAAAAAAAAATAAGAAAAGAAAGAAAGAAAGATGATAATTAAAAAAGAGTTAACAAACCTTGAAAACCTGCGCCAGGCCTGGTCTGTGCCACTGTCAGAGCACAGTACCATTTTCGCTGGAGGGGGCTGTAATGTTTTCCTTTTTAACTTTCCTTTTGAGAGTTATTTTAAGGTTCTGGCAGCGCCGCGCCCAGGAGGACTCTTGCAGGTTTGGAGCTGTGGGTTCAAGCAGGATCCTCCACAGGGGAGTGAGCGTCCATCCGTGTGCATCTCCTTGCCGAAAGGAGGGGTGGGGAAGACTAGCTCTGCTGTGTGGGACGCAAACCGGGGCTTTTTTGGTTTTGAGCGGGGCTGGATAAATAAGGGCAGGAGATTGGATGGCTCGGATGATGTTTGAGAAGACAGGTTCAAGTGATAATATGACCAAGAAGGGGTTCTGGAGGGAAGAATTGGAAGGTTTGCTTTCCTGTGAGGAGTGTGGAGACAGCGCAAACATACCAGCTACTTACTTAGATATCCTTGTGATTCTTTCTGCATAGCTGTTATCGGACAGTCTTTATGTGTTAACAATAACTGTTTCAGCTGTGCTACCTCATTTTTCAGCATGGAAACCTCGTTCTACAGAAGAAAGAGAGACTTTGGTTAGCAACAAAGCTTAAACCAGGCTATTCTGCAAAGCTTAAACCCAAGAATACAAAACCTGCTCCATAACTTTGAAAGAACCTAGCAAAAAAGACATTTGAGCACTTGTGTGCCGGGTTTATGTTAACATTTGTCAGTGACATTATTTTGTAACCTCTGAAGGCAGTCTCACAAATGAACTAACTTCACAGCACCCAAGATACTTAAGGCAATGTTCCAGTCTACTTGGGAAATACCGGGGCTCTCTTCATGAGGCCAGAGGGCAAACCCATGGGGGCAAAGGCTGTGTTGCTGTGCTCAGGGGCACGCTGACTGAGGATGGACTGCTCTCACCTACAGCTCAGTGCCTGGGTGCTGCTCACACCTCTGAGTTTTGTGGGAGAATGTTTTGGAGGAGTGCCATTCTACACATGGTTTTCTGCCCTTGGCAGCACACAGGCACACCACTGCATGAAGCAAAAGTACTGTGCCTACTGTAAGAAGGACAGTACTGTAAGAAAAGCTTTTATCATCTTATTCATGGTATTTTCATCTATCTGGTTCATTTTCCTCACTGATAGACTGATCTATTTGTGCTTCTATCTTGCTGGCTTTGAATGAGGGTTTAACTACATGCCCTGCTATGAAAAAAATTTTTACAGATTTGTTAATGGCACTTAAAAAAAAAAGAAATCGCCACAAAAAGCAGTGACAAGGAAAGAAAATAAATACAACTCCATCTAGTGAAGGTTTCTAAATCCCAAGACAGCTTTTTCCTGGCTTATCCCGTTAAAATGTAATTATTTCTTTAATTGAAGCGCACACATCTTGATTAAGAGACTGATTATGCCTTAGCTCCCGCTAGGAGCTGACTGTGCATGGGCAGCCCCAAAGGCACCATCAGTCAAGCACAAAGAGCCCCTCTGTGTCTCCAGGGGCGCAGACAGTGGCTCGCACCTGAAGCTGCATGTTTGTCTGGGTGAGCTCTTCTGCTTTCTTTTCCAGTGACATCACCCAGACCTTCCTCTTCTGTCTGCAGCGCGTGGCAGCGGCTCGGTTCCTTTCCAGAAATTTCCGCCTCCTCTCATCTGGGTCTTCGTCCACCACTCTCCTCCGGCGACCTCCAGTCGGCTGTGGCGGCTGTACCGTCTGCGTGGGCTGCATCTGCTGCGCCGCCGGCGAAACCTGCAGGGCAAGAAGACGTTTTGCAGGGGGTGGTGAGGGGGGGAAGTTACAGAGGGGGATGCTGAACTGGGAAGGGAAATCTCACACACTCTGCCTGCTCCCCAGCAAGGTCTGCAACAGGCTCAAGTCAAAAGCTGCACCTAGTGCCACTGAAAGCAGCTGCTGGCAAATTCTTGCCACATTCAAAGGAGAGATTTTTTTTAAATGATCCTCTGAATATTTTTTCTCCCTAGAATATGTTCAGAAAAACATTCACTTAGATGCATTCTCTGCCACCACCTATTTCAAACCAGGAATGGCCAGTTTGCCTCAGGATCTGTTTTGATCAAGGCAGAGGACTGTAGTGGTCTAATTTCTGTGTCTCTTTTTCTCCCCTTGGCCCCCAATTGCCTCCAAAATTTCAGGCCATTTCTATTTCCCAAGATTCACCATCTCCATCTCAATCTTTGCCGTCTTTGGAAACAGGAGCTGCAGAACTCTGTGCACTTGCATGGAACTGGGAAGCTGTGGGCTGGGATTGTGCAAGGGCAACAGAACCTGCTTGGCTGAACCTGTGTTTTGATGAATTGAGCTTGAACCTGTGTTTTGATGTTCCTGCACTGTGTGGATAAGGAATATTCCTCTTACCAGTTTCCATTTGACCTCTGTGCTGTACTTTTTTTTATTCAATTTATCCCTGGCTTTGAGAGTAGGGAAATACCATATCCAGTCCACTGCTACAAAACTATGGAAAAACCCTGTATTTATGCTTTTTCAAGTGCAGGGGAATATTGATCTTGCTACTGAAAGTAACTGTCCCACAACAGTACAGAAAAGGTGCATGGTGGGGGCAGCGCCAAGTAAACTATTCTCCAGCTGACTCCTGGGCAGATGGAACATTCCCTGTCGGGAACTAGAGCCAGGTTAAATGTTCAACTGCCTGGGAACAGGACTACTTTCCTGCCTCTCTGTGGCACCCAGGCTACAGGGCCCTGGAGACACCCTCTCTCCCCCTCTGCTTGGGGTCTGGGAGCCCAGTCCATGGATTCTCTTGCTCACACATTGCTGCTGCCACTCCTGCACAGTCTGGAATAGTCTGGAACCTTGAATTGTTCACTCAAAATTAGCCCTCTTGTTCTGGCAAGGGCCCAAACCTCCAAGGTGCTTCCTTTTGACTCCAGGGAGTGGACGTACTCAGTGCTTTGTCAGACTGAGCCCTGAATTTCAATTGCTGCAATTAATGTGTTTGCCTAACACCTCTGTCTGTCTCAATTAAAATGATACTATCGTCTTGAGTCTTGAGAAGTTGAGGTGTCTTTTCTGTCTAGAATCTAGTTTGCTCCCTCCCCCAGCTGACTTGTGGCAATTACAGTGGCAATTTTATGTGTAATTATTCTGTACATCTGATAAGACTTTTTGCATAAAGCCAAATTTATTCCCAGCTTCATATTGCACTCTCAGGGAATCTCTCTCACAGGAGCAGGGAAAAAAAAAAAAATAAATTTAAGAATAACTTTCTAAAATTAAGTAAGCCACCCCATATTTTCTGACTGATTTTTAAAATTTCAGCTTGCATGAACTCCATATGTTTGCTGATAAAATCTTCAACATGCTGTCCACACTGAGGGTTGGAGTGCCAGGTCCATGGCAGCTGCAGTGGGCACAGCCCCCATTCTCACCATCATCCCCCGGCTTCTGCCAAGACGCTGCTGCCAAGGGATTCCAGCTGCTCCCTGTCCACCAGGGCTGGGCATGCTGCCTCTTTAGCAGTACGTCTGAGTGCAGAGGTCTCAGAAGTACCTTTTAATGTCAACATCTCATCAAAGACCTTTCATTTTCTCACACATAACACCTTTCGAGACTTCAGAGATCTGTTATTTGTTTCATTATCCCCTTTTCCTCCTTTTCCATTCAGCTTTAAAAATTCTTACTTTTTAACTCTCTCAGTGAAGTCTGGCACAAAGGCAGAAAAAGGTAACTATACATTTTTTTTTCTTTTTAATTCCTCTCATATGGTCATTTTCTCCTGAATAACTGAGTAATTTTATTTTCAGAATATACCAGGCAGTCTCCGGATAGTCAGAGTGCATTTTCAGAACAACAAAATCTTCTCTCCATCTCAGGAAGATATTAATTACAAGGGCTGCCATTATTCCACTAATAATGTCATGTGGGATAATTAACTGACTCTTACTTGAAAGCTCTTAGCAATGAAATATGTTAGACTATATCTTAGTAACCGTCTAAGCATCATTCTCAAGCAGGATTTCATCGCCCTGCCTAGGACATAGGAAAGAAAACAAACTAAATATAAAAATATAGGTTAATTTCGGTGTTCTTAGAGGATGCTAATCACATATCCATAATGAAGATGAACATAGGACAGCTGAGAGAATGAAATGGCATCCAAATTCCAACTCTGCTTGAGCTATTACTCTGCCAAGTTTGATATAAAGAAATCTTTAGAGGACCAATGCAGAATAATATAATTTTTGTAGCAGTTGAGGCAGCATAGCTAGAACTTGATAAAATATTTCTCTTTCTCAGAAAGATGCCTATCAGAAGCTGATTTCTACTTTTATCCAATATTTATTTCTGTTCTTTGCAATTTACCCCAAAACTAATACCCATTCACTTATTCTAATAAAACATAATGCCTTGGGGTTCTGTGTATCAAAATGGTAGCTGAAAAGCATGACATGAATTCTAACATTGCAGAAGGGCACAGTGCAGAATAACAACAGTTTCAGCATGGGAGTATGCAGCTTACAGCAGCATGGACCAAGCTGTCATTTGGCAGGTGGTTTGGAATGGAAGAATCTGGCTCAGAAGAATAAGAAGGTTAATAATTAGAAAATCGCACCATAAAATTAATGTCTGCCCGAGCAATCTGATCCCCAAAGAAGCCATTACCATGGGGACTATGGATGAGCTTTGAAAGTAATAACTATGTGGTTATTACTCAGCAAACCCTTCTTTTCTCCCCTCTAATGCATCTGTTCAGAAATCACTATTGCCTTTGCTCCAGAGGAGCAGATGCACAGCAAGAGCTCTGCTGCCTGGGGAAGCCACTGACTCTGGGATTCCTACTCCATCACTCTCTGTCTGATCCCCTTGGTGACCCTTACACTTATGGACGACGTGAAGATCTCCTTGATCTCCCATGGGGTTTGTTGCCCCCAGAGACATACTGTACATGGCAAAGCTTATCTGTCTGCACGGACCTAGCTCCAGAGACTGTGTAGTGCTGGACATGAGGTGACCCTGACACAGCTTTGTGGCTGCCAGTCAGCCCACCTACCCACGTGCCTGTATCTCTTCTTGCCTGCCTGAGAGTCTTTTGTGGTGCCTAGCTAGCAGAGAACACAAAGCACAAGAAGTTGAAGCTGTCCTAAGCGGTAAGAAAGTCAAGGTCCCTGTTCAAGTGTGTCCAGAGGAAGGCTATTGGCTTACTGATCTTATCCCTAAAACTGTGAGGTTTGTTTACCCATAGCAGCTGTTATCCCCAGTAGTTTTGTCTTCACCCATTTAAAGTGGTACTGTGGATGTCTTCCAGCAGTGCTCCATACCATGGGATCTGATGCCCTCAACTGCATTAACATGTTTATCCTCCCAACCACTCAATGAAGGTTAAGTGACTTCCCCCATGTCATCCATGGAGTCCTCAGCTGGCTAAGCACAACTTTATCCTTACTCTCTCAGGGATCTCCAATACAGCAATCAGGTTACTTTTGGTTTCTCTGATATGAGATGATGTCTTTTTTATTGGAGTTTTTAAACAACTCCAAGGAAAATAGCTCATTAACAGATGGGAAAATAATTGAATTCACAAAGTAAAAACTGAAGTAAACTTAGGAAAGCTCTGGACATCCTCTCACAGGGGAGTCTGCTGCTCTTACTTAGATTGTTTCCCTAAAGCTGACAATTCATTTTACATTAGCAAATACTTTAGGGAAATCCCATGTGCTTGCAGACTCTGCAGTAATAAAGCTAGATGTTAGTAAATAGTTAATGTTGTGGGACACTGGGATGCCAGCCAAATACTCTCATTTTCTTTAATGTTTTCTAAGAGCTTGTCTGAAAGGTATTTGCAAGCAACACAATACTTAATAGATTGAACTTCTTATGGCTGGCATTCCTCTTTGTCCTCCCATTCCATGCACTGCCTGTTTGTCTTCCTTAACTTTGCTCTTCAGACCTGTTACAGTGACTGCTCCCAGAGCTTTATTTTTCTTGTGCAATCCTGATGCAGAAGCCTATCATCTTAAGACATTAATAGAATTCCTCTTAAAAGTAACTCTTCTAAAGTTTGTGCTCACTAGATCATTAGTTCAAGAAACATTCAGTTCAGATATTGAATTATCCAAATTGCTGAAGCCAATATACCTGATCCAAAAAATTGAGTCCTCCACCTCATTCAGTGGAGACTTTCACTGACTTGTCACATGAATACAAGTCTAAATTGCCTTTGTTTAAATATCTCTCCTTGGACTTTCTTCACCCTCTTTTTCCTCCTGCCACAACATGCACCAACAGTTGTCTGTACTCAGTGCAGAATGTCTTTCTCTCATTCTATGCAGACGTCTGTCCTCTTCATAGAGTCTGGATCATTTCATCTTTTTTAAGACAGTATATTCTAACTTAGAACTACCTCTAATATCTCCAGTCTTGGACACCACCCCACCCCCCCCTCCTCCACACACACCAGTGGCATTTCATTTCACTAAAGACTTTGTTATGTATTTCTGCAGGTAGAACTCATACAGCTTGTTAAATCTTGGCCTGAGAAGCACAAGAAGATTCAAGCACATAAAGCAACATATATAATATGCCAATCTCTGTAATAAACCTCATCCATAAAAGGGTATGTGGCAATCTGCAGAGCTCAGAGCACCGAAAAGCCTTGGAGCTCCTTATAAAGTAAGAAATTACAAATGTCTAGTAAATTAGGCAGCAAAACAAGTTGTTGCTTCGCTCCATTTTCTAAATAAAGTTTTAGCATCCCCATCACCATTAGCAGACATTTACAAGTAGCCTGAGGGGCTTGTATCTAGCAAGACATGCACGCAAGAAGAAACAATACTGAGATCAGGTTTTAACTCCACCCAAGAGCAAAACTCAGCAATGCAGCAGGACACGAAGGTCTACCTGTGCTTGTCCACCCGAGTGCAGCGGGGGGTGCGGTGAGGTCTGGTGGTGTGCTGGGTGTGTGTGAAGGTGCGAGTGGGAGTGGTGGTGGGGATGGTTTTGCTGGTGATGAGGCTGAGGATGAGGATGGTGTGCCGGATGCTGGTGCTGATGTGGGTATGAGTGATGAGGTGGCAGCGTCTGGTGCTGATGAGGATGTGAGTGCATATGATGGTGTGGTGTCTGGTCCTGTCGCGAGCTCATCATTTCCATCATGTGGCCCATGGTGTTCATATTCCCATTTGACATGGCGGCAGGATGATGACTCAGTGCTGCCTTCAATCTCTGGAACAGAACAAGGCAGAAAATTCAACATTTGTACACAGTAATCTGACCAATCAGAAATGCTGTCGCAGAAATTGTGCCCCGTCTTGTTTTGAGATTTATGTAGTTTTTCTCTTGCTGCTCCCTTGATAAAAGGCGTCTTATTTCACTTTGAGAAAGAACATATTATTGAGCTCTAATCTAGTTTTCCACTGCAAATATTTAAAGATACAAATGTCTGAACTGAAATTTAACAGTTACACATTTCAAACTGTGCTTCTGAGGAAAAATAACTGTCTCACTGGCCAGCTTAGTAAGGTTACCTTCAACAAGCTTTTATTCTCGCAATTTTTAAAAATGAAACTGATTAAAATCAAGATGCAACAAAGTGCCTGTCTTCAGATATTATTTAAAAGAAACATTGGAAAATACATTGCATTGATGTGTTTTTCAAATTCAAGTGTTCTAGTACCCAGCCTGTTCTTTCATCATAAAGATGGGAAAATAATGAGGGTGGCTTCAACCTGATCCTCTTTCTTTGCTGAAAAGCTCAAGCGTGTGTTGTCCTGTTGTCACTTGGTTCCTTCTCTCTGTTTTGTATGCCACATGTAACTGTATTGCGCCATGGAATCTGACTAGGGCAAAACTTTCCTTAGTATCAATGGGACTTCTTCACTTTTATCTGAACACAAGTAAAGGCCAGTGGGAAAGGGTGAAATTCGGTCAGTTTTGGACTGCAGCATAGAGCCTTTGTGTACAAAGGACATTGTGGAAAGACAGAGTGAAAAAGTTCCCTTTCAGCACAATTACAGGGTCATCCCAAAGTTGTGAGCTGTTCCAGCACACAATCACCTTGCTGATGTCATTTGACTCTTAGACTACTGAAATCGCTGGCATCCTCCACGAGTGTACCAAAGATAGAGCCTCACAGATACCGGCTAGGAGAAGAGTTTCTTCCAAACCCAGAGAAGCCTCCTTCACATCCATGGTTCTGCTTCTTGCTCAACATAGAAGATTATCTACAGGCAGCCACCCAACACCTCTTTAAGTCTTTATATTTCCGAAGAAGTCAATTGATTTACTCTCACTAATGCAAGTAATTAGCAGAAAATGTTAAGATAAAAAAGAAAGGGAGGAGGTGTATGGTATCACTTGATGCCAGACCAGCACAATTTGAATAATCCAACTACCTCATAACTCATTATCCAGCCAGAGGATAGAACAAATAGCAGAGAGCTCATTTGTAGGAGATGTCACGTCACCATAAGACAGTCAGTAAAAAAATGCAGTGGTAAGAGGCAGAGAGGTGAATGGTAGGAGGCATAGAGGTGAGCCTTTCCACATAACAATATCTGTCTGTGGGTCAGAAGATCCTATAAGCCAATGTGACAAAAAATGCCAGCAGAGGAACAATGGCCAGGCTGAGCTGCATTTTAGTTCTGTCTTTAAAGCAAAAAGAGTGACTGCCAGGACACTTAGAACCTACAGATGGGGATTTCAGTCTATTTCGTACTGAAATAACATCTGTCTGTTGCACCACTGCAAGGCCACAGGTGAAAGCTTCTGTGGTCAAAGCTGTTACTGTACTGTGTTTGTACAACCGTGAATGAGAAAGAAACAATTCCTTAAGGGAAAGAAAAAAAAAAAAAAAAAAAAGAAAAATAGAGGAAAAAAGAAGGTTATGGAAGGCAAAAAGAAGTAACATTAAATTCAAAGTCTCATCCTCAAGTTTTTGTATGCACATGCTTTTTTAGACTTCATGAATGTCATTATATGGAGACAATCTAATAGCTCTATTAATCTAAATTTGATTACTTCTGTCACTAATGATCAACTGGCTGACCAAGACTTAAATATATATATATACATATAATATATGTATTTGCAAAACACATCTCAGTTTGCAAGAATGAAGTCTAGACTGATGTCTTTTAAGAAGGCTCCTTAAAAAAGTCTATCAAACCATGACTACATGGCATGTGTCCCATCCTGATGATCTTCTCAAAAACAGAGATCAAAGGTCACTGTGCCAGTGAGGTTAAGTACCTCCTTCTCTACTTCTAAAGTCTGAACAGAGGGCAATCTAATACCAATAGCAGTAACCCATCTGAGCATCAAATGGAGGACTGGAGCAGCTGTTGTCCTGAATGTTCCTGTATTCCAGTGCTACCATGGTTACTGCAAGCAGCTCCTCACAATGCTCAGACTAACTGGTGTTACCCGGGAGTGTATTAGGAAAAATAATGGGGAAAAATGCATTAAGAAGTCAAGTCTTTCTCTGTGTCATGTTTCTTCAAAACTCACTTTTCATGGAGTTGAGCCACCATGCACATCTAAGCCAAAGCACAACCAAAAGTTGTTGTAACTGTTTTCTGAATCTAAATTCAAAATAACCAAGCTCTCATTAGCCAGCAGTTTTATGTGACAAATACCTTACAAAATCTACCATGTCTATTTGTCAAAGACCTCTGAAACTGAACTACAGTATGTCATCTAAACTGCAGACTTTCAAAGCTCCAAAAAAAAAAGAGGGAAAAATTTAATCTGTTAATAAACTTTTTTTTTTTTTTTTTTCAGCTGTAAAAACTGAGGCTTACTAGTGTGGTGCAACTTCAAGGAGAATAAATTATTTTGTTTTCTTTCTGTAGCCTTTCTACCATATCCATTTATTTGAGATAGCAAATCAAGAGAGACAGTGAGAGGTCTGACATGCAGCTGGTTTCAGTCAATAGGGGTCATTTCCATTTGGTCTGTGTATTTTACAAGCTCCTTGTTCACTGTTCCCAATGGGAGGGTGGGCCAGCTGCCCTGGATCCCAGTCCTGGTAAGAAACCAGCTCTCTACATCATCCTGTCCCAGGGCAGAAGCAGCCTTCGCCTCCCTTTAACTGCATGCTTAGATCAGCTCTGCAGCAGCGAGAGTTCTGTCCATGCCCACATCTGGAGCAGCCTCAATCTTCCAATAACAAGTCACTGCTGCCCATCAGAAACATTCAGGGAACGAATAAACTTTTTTTTTCATCTAGTCTTCAGTGAGATCAATTGTTTTCGATGTTTTGGTTAGAGCAGAGGGAGGGAAAATCACCAGAACTTGGTAAACTCTTTGCACTGAGTATGTTAGCGCTCCAAGGGCAGGCTGCAGTTTTGTTATTGTTTCTTTTATGTGTGCTAATTGCAAGCAGCTGTTTTAGTTTAGTGTCAAATAAAATGTGATGGCATAAAAATTGAGCTTAGTGGACTGACGACACCACCAAATCCCCTCTACAATGAAATGGTAACCCAAGATCCAATTCTGCGGCCGTTCAGTTTTTTCAGGAACTGTGTGACTGACTTCACCGTGTGTTCCCTGTACAGAACAGAGAACTGTTCCTTATGGCAATGCCCCTAACTGACAAATTTACTCTGAAGCCACCCCACTGAATGCCAGATGAAGGTAACACCTTGAAGAAGTTATCCTTGTACCTGGAGTATTGGGGGTTTTTGGAAACAAGAGTTTTCACAGTGCTTCCTCCACCTAAAGACTGACATCATGGTGCAGTTAATTACTTGATGTTTCCTTTTATCAACACAGATCCTAACTTATACACTGAACATCTCTGGACAAACCCCAAATCTGCCAAAAATAACCTTCAAGCACTTGAGATCCTGAATGAAAAACAGTATCAGCTTCTCTAACACTTCTGTTATTCTGGATCTTGCTGCTTTCTAATTTTCCTCAACTGTGAAGTGGATTTCAAAGTTGGCTTGGCTTTTGCCCTACCTTTCTTTTTCAAAAATTGTTAGTGAAAAACAGACAGCATTTTCTTCAGTTTGTTAAAAGGAGAAGAAAACCCAAGAAACTGTAAATTTGGAGGTTGCTTTTCCCACATTTAAAAATGCAAATAGTTTTGTGAGTTTCATATATAATATGTAATATAGAATATAGAATAAGATATATTCTATATGATAATATTTAATCAATATTTATAATATTTATATAATGTTATATTTAAAACAGGCTGTACATATTATATGCCATAATCTGTATATGACTATAAGATACAACTTTCTCCCATTCATCTCTCAGTAGAGAAATTACAACAATCTTCAATTTTACAGGTGGTCTGTGCTTGCATCAAACAATAAGCTACTATAACACCCAGCTGAATTTCAGGTTGAGACAGACATGGAATGCTGCTTTTGAATAGGATTGAATTGTTCCAAATAAGTATGCATTGCTGCACTCAGAAAAAAAAGCTCTCTTCCCTTCTGGTCTACACGCCCGAATCCCACTAAATTAGAAAGAGACAAGACCAGCTGCAGTATCTAGTTAATGTCTAGTATATTCTTATCTGGAGATTATATCAGACCCCGGAAGGCACATGAAATATGATCTCAAAGATATTTTCTTGCACTAGTGACTGTGATTCTAGTCGCTATTATACAAGCGCTCAATAAGTTCCCCACAGGGGACAGAAGAGTCTAGAGAGGGGTGGGAAATAGGAAAGGATTACAGACATCAAGCATCGCCACACATCTGCAATTCAGCAGCAACCTCAGGGTAATGATCTTGATTAGCCAAACTTCATGGCAAGCATACCATTGACTTCAGTGTCACTAATATCGCTTTCTCATCTGCAATAGTGAAGCTTTCCTTTTAACTCTCTCATTAAGCATCATACCCAAAATTAATACACAGAGTTAAGCCAGTGACAGCTCAAGCTGTGAACAGAACTTGACCCATTGCATTTCAGAGCATCACACCAAAATTTATCCTTTCCCTTAACTATGACTGTGATAAGAGAACTTAGCATAAATGTCACCCAGGTCTTTTACAGTTGGCTGCTGACAAGCATTTCACAGTGTAAATAACAGAAACCGCTCTTTGCAAATGTTCCAGTCACATTCATAAAAGTAAATTGGAAGCGATTCATCTCCACTCAATAAATGAACTGCAGATACTTAGGAGCACATTTCAGAGACCGGCAATTAGAAAGTCTCTGATGCCACATTAAATGCTTTCTCTTACATTTCTTGTGCAGTAAAATACAGTCCTGCCTATTGATGGAAGGAGGAGTAAGATGTGTGAGAAGGACATGAAATCCAGAACTGAAGCGACACATTACACTAATGTAAAGAGAAAAGTGGGATACATTTAATTCACAACCCGCCAGTAAACAGTGCCAAATTGCTAATCTTTGAATTATTCCCAGGCTGTTTGGCAAATCTGAATTATACTTTCCCCTCCTTTTGTGCTTTCTTCCCTACTTAGTCGGATTTTGTAACAACATGAACAATGGATCATCATGCAGCCTTCAGTGCAGCTCAGCCTCTAATAAAAACAACAAATTTTTCTCCCTTGTATTTCCAAATGCAAACTGAATTAAACTTCAGCAGAAAGCAGCAAGAATCAACTGCGGACAATCAAAGCAGCAATAAAACTACTAGACACCATGCTGCTCAAGGACGGGTCAGCTGCAAGAGCTGCTCCAGTGTCCCTGAGCTGGGGGCACAGGGGAGCCCTGAGCAGCCACGCTGCCCACTGACATCAGCCCCAGTGACGGACGACTCTCTGCGTGACTGACAATTTTAAGCAATCCAATGCAGGTCAAAGCCAGGATGACCCAAGGGTATTCTGTCGGAACTGCCATCTTCTGGTGATGGCATTTCATTGAGAAGAGCCGCAGCTCCAGGGACAGCAGAAAAACTAAGTTACATCCCAGCTCCACCCATCAATTTCCTTCTGCTCATCTCAGAACACCTTGCAAAAGCGATAAGTACCAGTATCCTTGTGAAATGCACCACCTTTTTAAGGATTAGAAAAAGACTGAATTCTATGTTCCTACTCTACATGTATTCTTAATGAACAAGTAAATTATAATCAAGGCAGAAAATACACTGAAAGAATGGTTTATATTTCTCACCATATACTATTTCTTTCATGAACCATTTCTCAATTCAGTATTAAATGACTGGATTTAATTTGCACAGGAGTCAGGAAATGTAAAGTTCAAAAAATCAAACCCCTAATTCCCACCAAGTCTAAGTCGATCCCTCTATGTGTAGCCCCAAGAAGGGATATTTAATTATGTAATCACACAAAAGATAGCAAAGTGATTTATTACTGGCACATGGTGTCATATAATTTCAACAAACAATACCAATGGAAGGATCCAAAAAATACAACCAACTTCTGACTGATTTCCCCACTTTGTGCCAGAGTCTGAAAGAAAAGCAGCTACTTAGCTGCTACCTACCCCTGGAGAGGCCAGTTTCTGACAGCAAAATGCCTGACACTTGGGGATTAATTACCTGCTTGTTGTTTTTGTCTGGGACAGACGTCATTTTCTTCATAGTAGCCAGTATGGGGTTGTGTTTTGGATTTGTGCTGAACACAGTGTTGATAACACACTGCAACATTTTTGTTATTTCTGAGCAGGGTGTGCACAGGGTCAAGGCCTTTTCTGCTTCTTGTCCTGCCCCACCAGCCAGGAGGATGGGGGTGCATAGGAAGCTTGGGAGGGGATACAGCCAGGACAGGTGATCCCAACTGACCAAAGGAATGTTCTATACCATCTGATGTCCTGCTCAGGATGTAGAGTGAGGGGAAATAGAAGGAAGAGGAGGTGCTCGGAGTGATGACGTTGTCTTCCCAAGTCACCATTAAGTTTGATGGGGCCCTGCTCTCCTGGAGAATGGTGAACACCTGCCTGCTCATGGGAGTGAATTCATTCCTTGTTTTGCTTTGCTTCTGTGTGAGTTTTGCCTTACCTATTAAACTATCTTTATCTCGATTAATGCATTTTCTTACCTCTATCCTTCTGAATCAATCCCCCATTCCACCAAGAGAAAGTGAGCTAGCAGCTGTGTGGGGCTGAGTTGCGACCTGTCAGTAGGTAGGCACATACCAAACCTGCATTCTAGTTCTCCAAATAGTCAGTCTTTTGCTTACTTAGTCCTCCAGATTAATATATGGGCTACTCCCATGCATGCTACATTATCACCTGTGGAAAACACAGATAAAAGAGGTGGGAATAAAATTACTCAGTGTTAATCACACCCTGTAAGACACTATGAAAACTTGTACTTAAGGGCACCTGAGTCTGTACTGCTCATCTTCATGATCTATTCTCTTAGATCCATTTTAAAGCTCATTGCCAAGGTGCAGCACCATAGATTATTTCTTCATATTGGACATACAGCACTTTTAGCAAAGTATCTGACAAAGAGCTGGAGCTCAGAACTTCTTAACTCCTGCAAGCAAATGCTCTAAGTTTCTAAAATCCTGTTTCCATATTCCAGGACAATGCAAGTGGAAAGTGTTTGTACAGTGCTTGCATTGCTATATTTATATATATCTTGCCTGAGAACACAACAAACATTTATGATTGTATTTAATGAGAAAAGTGGGAATTGATTTCAGAGGAAGTTGGGGAATTTCCTATACAAGCCAGATATAGAGCAAATCCTCAAATCAGGGCACTCTAACACTGCGAGGAACACTAGGTTTGTGTATTTTAATCTGTACTCAGAGATCAGATGGGATCTGTGAAAATTTCTCCCTACAGAATACTGTTCTGAAGCCTTGAGACCCCTTAATGTGTACTTCAGCTTTTTGATGACAATGCAAATTGCTTACTTTCCTTTTCTTTCTCAGGAGCACAAAACACACACCAAGAACGCAAGAAGCGCAGGTTCAAAGTCTTTCCTGTCGGAAGATTTCTGAACTTTCATCACCCACCTCACTAAGGCTGATTATGATTAAGTCATTCATATTCAAAGAAAAGTACAAGTACATAAAACTTGGGTGTTTGTTTTTTTTTTTTTTTTCCCTTCAGTGGTGTGATTTTTGAATACTAGTTTTTCCTGGATTAAACCCAGGACATTTAAAGGGCTACTAGCAGGCCAGAAATCAGATACGTGTGTACTTAAAAGTCCTTTGATTTCATCCCAGATGTGCAGTGCTCAAGGGCGCGCACACACACACAGAGCACAGAGGACACGATCTGGTCTGTAGATTTTGTTTCAAGATTATACCAACCAGACTCTGAAATGTAAAACTGAAGCCCTGACCACTTACAGCCATTAGAGATCCCAGGGCTCTCTGCAAAAGAGTATTGATGTTCATTAGCCCCTTGGCCTGACTGGAGAATTCGCTGCAGGTAATCACACACTGTCTCATTACCACGCAGTTTCAGGTGAATACTTTTCTTCTTCCTTTCTAAAGGTGATTCCTGTAACATTTTTAAAGCATTCATGGATTTTTTTTTTTTTTCCAGAAATGACTAGAATATAAAGTACAGTACAGGGACATATAAAATGAGAGGGTTCTTATGGGCTATTTCACATTTGTTTAAAGCTTTATTTTTTCATCTAACCCAAAAGAATGAAAATAGCATTTTAATTCAGCAGACAGCTTTTAATTATCTAGCTGTGACAACATAAGGTCCAGTGGCTTTTTAAATACATGCACTCCAGTATAGCATGTAGTAGGCAGATACAAACCATAGAAAGCAAACAGGTTAATATAGCATCCATTTTCACTGTTATAAAATAAAGATAATTTATGCTGAGAGTTATATGAATGGATATCATGAATATTCAGCACAGAACACAATCATGTTGATAAGTACTGTCCTATTATGTCCCCATGTAAGGTCTCTTATGCCCTTCCAGGTTTCCCCATGTTGTCCTCCTGACTCCATCCCTCAAGCTGCTGCCCTCCACCGTGCCCCTTTTGTTCTCCACCTGCAACACCATCCCCCTTTGTTCACAGATAGCTCGAGTTGCTGCCTTGTTTTTCACCACCTCACATGTATCAGCTGCTTCCAAACAGCGGTGTCTTGGGTCAGAAGCATTGAATTTCAAAGCCACTTGAGGCTCCAGGAGCAGCAACATCTCAACCCCCTACCAGATACCAGCTGCCTACTCTATCAGTGCCACAAGGTTTTTTAATACACTTTAGGATAGTTACAGTGTGAAACAAGAGGGAAGAATGAAGATTTCAACCATTCCTTTTTTTATTCGAGTTGGTGATTTACACTAATGGGTTTTACTTTGTGTTTGAAAGGGCTAGGAATGCATCCTCACACACTCCCCATGGTTCAGTTGACAAGCAATGACTTAGCAAAATGCAATATATTAGCAACTTATTCTCTTGCATGTGGCATGTTTACTCTTTGGCAATGCTGCTTTTCAGAGCAATGTGTCAGAGCAAACCAAAACAACCACTTTCTCCAGCAAAGGGAAGGATGCTGCCTGCTTGGTAAGCCATGGACTCAACCTGGCATTTCTGGACGGCTGGATTTGGCTTTCCCTTGGCCTGTACCACAGGATACAAAACAAATTTGCCTGGCTAGACCCACAGTTGCAGTGGCTGTCACACAAGTAGGATTTCCCTTCCAGCACCAAGTGACAGGTACAGCATATCCTGCCTCGCTTCATTGTGGACGCTTCCCTGTTCCTCCTGCCAGTGGAAAGAGGGCATAAGTAACCATCTAAATTCCTGGAAGAAGTGGACTGTCTGGGGACAGATGGGAGGAGGGTCCATGCAGCAACCTGCACCCTGAGGGAGGTAGAACACCATGTGTTGGGTGAGCACCAACCTGGAAATGGCGTGATGCTAGAAGCAGATACCTCCTCACCTACCCAAAGCAGCTGCCAGCATCCTGGGAAGAAATAACTCCTGCACACCAGTTATTTGTGCTCACTGTCCTTCACAGCACAAATGAGTCTTCTGAAAAGCATAACAGGGATCTAGTTGCTCCTGCTATTACCCTACCTTCCTTTTTAAAATATTTCTTGTGTATTTCTACTGAGTGAGAGAGAAAGGCATAAATACCGTCTTGTTTAACACATCTTCCTGTCTCCTCTCCCTGCCTTGCAGACAGCATTATACATCTTCCTGACACCACCATTGTCTGATTCATTTGACATATGCACCAGAAAAAAAAAATGTCATGTTCTGAACAAGAACATAACTGTGATCTCATTCCCATCTCAGACTCTGCAGCACCTCCCATATCTTGCTGTTTTAGAAAAAGAAGGACTGGGGAGCTTTTCCAGCTTGTTTACTGGGAAACTTACAGAGGAGATGTGGTAATGGGAAACCAGACCAGCAAAGGTACATGAGCACTTACACAAGCATGTTGGAAATCAAGGTAATGCCACAGGAAGTCCAGCTATTTACATCCTACTTAAGAGTCTGAAGCAGTAAAATCTTTCTCATCACCTGTTACTTAGGAATATTGAGGCACACAGATATTTCCAAAAGGGAACACCACTTTGAGAGGTGACAGAAGGGGCATTCTGACAGTATGATGAAAATCACTCACCACTTCTGTCTCATCATTTTCCTCTCTTTAGAAACAAAAAAGTCTCAGGTATTACCCACATCTGTGACATCAAAGGTTATGATGAAGATCCCCCTTTTGTCTGGCACACCATCAAGTCAATGTAAAGCTTCCTGATGCCTTGTCTCATAGAATCACAGAACTGTAGAACTGTGTGTGTGGGAAGGGATCTTCAAAGATTGTCTAGTCCAGCCCCGTGCAATAAGCAGGGACATCTACCACAAATCTGGGGACTTCACCATTCTCATCATAAAGAATTTTCTTCAAATCTTCTTCCTTCTATCTGGGCTAAATCATTTTGAGTTTAAAACCATTACTAGTTATCCTGTCACAACAGGCTCTGCTATAAAGTCCTGATCTTGTAGGCCCCCTTTAAGTACAGCAAGGCCACAGTAAAGTCCACCCAGAACCTTCTCTTCTCCAGGCAGAACAACTGCAATTCTCTCAGCCTGTCTTTATAGGAGAGGTGATCCAGCCCCCTCATCATCTTTGTGGCCTTTGTCTGGACCAACTCCAAGAGCCCCATGCCTTTCCTTGTGCAGAGGAGCTCAGAGGTGCATGCAGTGCTCCAGGAGGGGTCTTATGAGAGTAGAGCTGAGGGACAGAATCCTGTCCCTCGACCATGCTGCTTTGGATGCAGCTCAGGGAAGGGAAGTTGTGGCAAGTTTACATTGCCGGGTCGTGTCCAGCTTTTCATTCACCAATATCCCCAAGTCCTTCTTGGCAGGGCTGCTCTCAATCCCTTCACCCCCAGCCTGTATTGATACTGAGAGTGGCCCCAACCTGGTTACATGAGCTTGCACTAAGCCTTGTTGAACCTCATCAGCTTCCCACGAGCCCCCTTCTCGAGCCAGTCCAGAGTCCCTCTGGGTGGCATCCCATCCCTCAGGCACTTCAACTGCGCCACTCAGCCTGGTGCCACCTGCAAACCTGAAAGTGCACTTGACCCCTCTGTCTGTGGCAGTGATGAAGATACTAAACAACAGCCCTTACTGCTTGACTGCAACCCTCATTGCCCCTCATGTGCGGCTTCTGTCTCAGCCACAGGAGGTCACAGCTGAGAGATGGCTGTGCACTGGCACCTGAGACACTGGCAGTCTTGCCCCAAAAACGTGCCTCTGTTGCTCTTTCCCGGCGAGCCGCAGGAGCGTCTGCTCTGCCTACAGTCTTAATAAGCCATTAGCGGCCTGGCCAAATGAGTGAATCTCTCACCGCTACTTCTCTTTGGAGTTCTGCCAAAGGACAAAAGACCAGGGGCAAGGAGGGTTGAGACAAACCAAACTGGGTGCTTGGGTGGACAGGGGAAGGGGAAAAGTGGGAGAATTGGAGAGGAAAGGTTGAGGCAGCTTTTTATTTTTTTTTTCCCTGCAGTTAAAGCATTGACAGATAATTTATCACGCATTTTGATAGTGCTCCAGCTGGCAGGGAAAAGAGCTATCTGTTTATTAATTCAATTAGCCTGCTTATTTATCAGCGGAGGGCAAGAAGGTGCAGCCACAGGCCAAACTGTGCCAGTCTCAGACCGCCTGCTGTCGGGCTGAGAGGATGACTCGGAGTGGGAACATCCTGCCCCCACCGCTCTGTCCGGTGCGCTCATCACCGCATTATCTCAGGCCTTCTGAGGTAAGAAAAGCAAAAAATAAAATAAAAAAATCCAACAGCACACATTATGCACACCATTGAATGTCCAAAGCAGGCTTACAATCAAAGTCTCACAGCTTTGATGTCATCAGTTCCATGCCCTAAAAGTATTGGTTATGTCTGACAATCTGGCCAGAACTGAATTCTTTACTTAAGTAAAACAGTTGAATACACTTTGAGTTTTGAATTCAATGGGGATAATGTCCAAACCAACACCTTAATACAGCAGAGCACTGCTGGAAGGGGTAGGAGAGGGAGTGTGCTGCCCAAGTACACACCAACATTTGTCATCTTTGAGAAAGGGACATTTGTGAAGGAGGAAGGAAACATAGGGGGGAAAATGGTTGGCTTTGGAATAGCAGAGAAATGCCCTGAACTAGGAGGGCTTGAAGAGTGGTGAGACCACTTCTTCTTTCTGCCTAAGAATACAAGTTTTCTTTGTCACTTGTTAAAAAGTCTCAGACTTCTGACTGTTGAAGCTCCAAATTCAGAAAATACTGTGCAACACGCTGCTTAGAGCTATCTGAGCTGAAGTGTTACTAAAAACATAAGATATGTGAAAAGTCTACAGCGCCGGAGCACAATTTCTCTTTGGCCAAATACATCCTTCAGCCCTAGAACCTGCAGACCATCATTTCTATGCGATTCCAATGCTGTCATAAACCGTGTTTATTTTTCTCTCACTTCTATAAGCCATCCCGCTTCTTTTTCTGTCATACATAAACACAGTTGCAATATAGATGTACTGGCTTCCAGTTTTTATGTGTCTGCATAAAAGGCACATATGGCTTCCCATTCATCGATATAAGTCCTGCAAAGCTTTGACTTAAAAATGAGATCGCTGGCAAGGACAGAGGGATCTCCATGAGATAAGGCTAGGACACACACATGCTCTCAAATGCTCTTTCATTGCTCTTGTCATTTTGTTCCTGCACAACCAGATGTTTTAAGGAAATTCAGCATTTAATTTTTTTTTTCCTTCAAGTTTCTTTAGACTTATTATTCTACCTTCTGGACCCTTGCAGGATATTTCAATTGCAGGACACCATATCTAATTAGGATGGCAGTGAATGTTTCCACTGCACATAAGCTCAAAGGAGCCTCTAAAAAAAAAAGGTTGTCTATAAGTACATCTCCTCCACCCCTCAGTTTCACAGCCAAGTTTGCCTTTTACTTCTCCTGATTAGGCAGATGATTAGTTTAATATTCTGAACCAAGATCCTTCCTGACAGATGATTCCACTACCACTGATAGTTTAGACCACCTATCAACATTTTATAAATTCTTAATTTTCTCACTGCAGCCATATTGAACAGTTTCGTGCAAATGAGGCTTATAATTACCCAGATAAATCAGTCCAAAGCAGTATTTCTTAGGATCTTTCTCAATTTTCTCCCTGGAGGATGGGATCCCATCTGCTCTGCTACATTCAGGCTAATTGAAGGGCACTGACTTTTCCAAATGGATTCATTAATTACTCTTGCCAGATTCTCTGAGGGGTTCCTCATTCAATGGGTGACACTTGTATTGTGCTATACCATCCACCCATGTTTAGCCATGTAGCTCTGACTCTCAGCTATGAGCTAAAGCATTTGCAGCTGCGTTGGCAGGAGTGGTTCTGGCCTTTAACTGTACAGTGTTACAAAACAAATGTAATTCTGCTTCTCCATTGCTTCTAATTTAATATGCATTCAGAATCTATAAATATTGCAACCATGACTGTTTCAATATGTTTTACTCCTTGCCATCATAAATAAAAGCAACCATCCCAAAGACAAAACCAAAAGTTTTGCATTGCCAAACAGCAGAAAAAAGAAGTGAAACAAGCATTTGCTGCTGTATTTCAGAAAATCTGGTATGTGTAGCACACATGTGAAATTAAACTATTAAATTTAAATACAAAGCTGTCCTATATAATTTGTAGCCTTTTTTGGTTTTATGGAGTACAGCAGCAGCCTAGGTTTTCAATAAACCCGCATGTAAACATATCGCTCACTCAAAACGTCAGGCAGACACCAAAGGAAACTGAAGACCCATCTAGCAAAGACACAGTTTAGGAGAGGATTACCACCACTTAGGTGGAGGCCATCTTCAGATAGCAGCAGGCAAGAAGGGAACCTGCCAGCACTCATGGAGTCTCTGCCGGAAGAAACTGGAAATCTTTGGCTCTGCTGGAAGCTGTAACAGTGTTCTCCGATAGCAGGCACAATTTCACGCTACTTAAAATATTTTATATATCCAAGTGCTGGGTTAGTTAATTCAGGTCTATGAGGCAACTGGCCTGGGAATTGGTGACACAATCTACTGTGAGTGAACAACAAGCACTCATGCTTTCCAGGAATCCTAAAGCGTTTTGTAAACATCAGACCCAACTGTGGAAGTTGCCAGGCCTCTTTGCACAGGTCCATGCTGCCGCACCTCACAGTGCTTTGAAGATGAAGGCAGTGTCACTAGATGTGGTGGGACACCCATTTCACAGGTGACTGAACTAAAACTCTGAGACTGCCTCAATATCAGAGAAACCCTTAGTGGCAGAGCCAGAACCATAGTCCAAGAGCAGACCCAAGAGCAGACTGACAATCAGGCAACAGTGCTGCTCCTTTTAACTCCCTCCTGCCAATGGTATTGCAAGTCTCCAGGATGGAAAAAGGATCCATCTTCTTGTGCCTTACTAGAGACAGTAACAACTCATCTAACAAATCAGTGAATGCATAATTCTTCTCATGTAATGTGTCAAGGACATAATTATTCAGATAAACAGATCATGTACACAGGGTTGCAGGTATAAGCACAGGGGTGTACTTTGCTCTACAATTTAGTAAGTTATTTCTCTTCTCTGACATCGTTTCCTTCTTAGCTCAGCAATTGTGCTTCCCCAAAGCTCTGACCAAGATGGACTCGATAAGGAGACTTTTCTTTTCTTCTTTTCTTTTCTTTTCTTTTCTTTTCTTTTCTTTTCTTTTCTTTTCTTTTCTTTTCTTTTCTTTTCTTTTCTTTTCTTTTCTTTTCTTTTCTTTTCTTTTCTTTTCTTTTCTTTTCTTTTCTTTTCTTTTCTTTTCTTTTCTTTTTTCTTTTCTTTCTTTTTTTTTCTTTTCTTTTTTTTTTTTTTTTTGATGGAAAAGTTCTTTGTCACAACTTTCCTCTCTGATTAGCAGCTTATCTTTTCTACATGAGGTACCCCTGCTCACTCAGCAGCTAATAAATTCACTCCTTCACTGGCCCATATAGCAAAGCAATGCAGTTTCAAAGAGAAAGTCTGAAGCAACTCTGTCACCACCTGGCAGGACAGTGACTCTGAATTTGAGTGGCTGGCTATTGGATTTTTAAAAATTATTATTTTTGTTTATTAATTTATTTTCTAGTCTCATTTTGTTTGTCTCTCATTTCTCTCTTGTTTATAAACAACCATTAAGCGGTCAAAAAGCAATTCATAAATTGTGCACCAAAAAAAGGAAAGCTAAGCAAAGAGGCCGTATTTTTGCTGCTTATTTGATTTTTTTCTGCGTGGCCAATGCTGGCAGACCAAATGCAGCAGACAGGCAGGCAGGTGGGCAGGTGGGCAGCCCCTTCCCCTGCCCTCCCCTGCCAGCTGGATGGTGGCTGCAGGGCAGCTGCACTGCTCCATGTCATCTGAGAACCTGGACACGTCAGTCCATCCGAGTCCATGCCAGCGCTGCCGGCTAACACCACTTCTGGTTGTGTTTGAGTTCTCAGAAGGCAGCCAGGGGTATTTTTGTTTAGGTTTATGCATTTTATCACATTTATGACAATGAAAATCTATAGCTCGAGTACTCCAGGTCCAAAGGGACCCAGGCATCCAGAACCTATGAATCATAAGGAAAGTTTTTCAGGCAAAAGGACACTCAGTGTGTTTTGCAATGTAAGAAATCATTCTAGAAATCAGTCTAGACATTACCAAGTTTTAAAAAACAATGTCAAAAGCAGCCCACTAAAATTCTTCTGAATTTTTTTTTTTTTTTTTAAATTTCAAAACTAGCTCCACATGCTCAGATGAACTGGATCGCCAGCCCAAGACAGTGAGCTAGTTTCAGCCCTGGCTGTGGCACTGCTAGACCTTTTTAATCTGGAGCAGAGGAATATGACATATTATACACACCAGTGAATTGTAAAGTAGTTAATTTTCTGTGCAGCTGACAGAAGTGATCAATTGGCCTCACTCCTTACAATGCCTCACCTTCTCTCTTCTCCCTCTGCTCTCCTCCCCCCCTGCTCCAGAAATGCCTCAGACCACAACATCCATCAAGTCACATACGTTGTTTTGCAGAGCTTCACAGGACAGCAAGCAAGGTTTCATGTTTGCTCTGTATTTCAGTATTACACACAGTTTGGCCCTGCACAGTTCTGCCTCAGTATTATTTGTTATCACAAGTCCTTTTCTCTTGCTGCTACTTGAAGAACTATTGCTATTTTATTTCTCATTACATTTGAGGTGGAAGAGAAAACGTAATGGGATATAGAAGCAGTTAAAACTGCCTGCAAGTAGTTTTAAATTTTTTCTCAATTCTTTCCCATCAATTTTATCAGCAGCTTTTTTCCCATTAAAACAGCATTCTGAAACATTTTAGTAAGATTAGGGGACAACCTCACTCATTTAGTATTTTCATTTTTTAAAGCAGGGTCCTATATAATTTCACCAGTCTTCAAAGTCCATACTGTGAAAAGGGTATTTTTTCCATTATATTCTTCTGACTGAAAACCATGTAGGCATAGATGAATGTGTTTTCCTGATCTTAAAATCACTGCATTTTAAGTAAGAAGTGATATGATTGAGAGCAACACGTATCTAACAGGATTTCCCCCCCAAAAAAGAAATAATGATTTATTTTACAAGTGTTTCATAAACTGGTAAATGCTTCAGTGGACCAAATAATGTCCACTTAAACTAGTATCTATCTAGTTTAAACTAGAATTGGACAAATCTCAGCAGCTGCTTCCAGAACGTATTACTATTATTACTATTAGCCATGT
Organism: Hirundo rustica; assembly: GCF_015227805.2. Classification (NCBI taxonomy): domain Eukaryota; kingdom Metazoa; phylum Chordata; class Aves; order Passeriformes; family Hirundinidae; genus Hirundo; species Hirundo rustica. The sequence goes on from NC_053450.1 coordinate 121,522,957, forward strand.
TGATTTAAAAATAAAACTCATCTATGCTAGACATACTATGATTTTTCTTTGATCTCTTCCTCCTTTTAATTCTGGGTGTTTAAATGACTGGAAAATAAATAAGAGTATACTTTGGAGTAATAAAATCTTCTCCCTCAATGTCAAACTGTGCAGCCAGTTTCACAGCCTGTCTGCAGTGCAGCATCCAACATGAATCGTACTTCCTTCAAGATGTGTTTCTCTCACACTGTGGCAAAATAGGATAAATTAAATATACCACAGCAGAGATACTGGAAGAATTCACTTCACGTATGCAGTTGTTGCCGTGGGACAGCTGAGTAAACAGCTTGCAAAAGTCTGTTTGAAGACTGCCAGCTAGTTACACCCATAATTTGATCTCTATTAACAAAAACAACTCAAACTGTCGCAATGCTCCGAGTTGATTACTGAGCATCTAAATTATACAGTGTTGCTTGAGTAACCCTCTGCAGCAGCTGGGGCTGTGTTTTGATACCCATTCAATACTTCCCACCTTGCTGAGTAGGAGAACATCCACAAAACCCAGCAAATGCATAGGTAAAGCCACAGAGAGGTTTTGGTAATATTATCCCATGACCGACAGAAAAATAGTTGTGTAATACTGTTCAGCTCAGTGAGTCAGAATAACAAGTCTTATAAATATGTCCTTCTGAGCTGGATATAGAACAATCCAGGGAGTGAGAGTGATCTGGGGGAGGGGGAAAATCCAGAATAACTGTTTTTGCAAATAATGCCATAGTCATGTTCAAATAGCTGGTGTTCCTGATTGATGCTCAACATCACAATGTCAACAAAGATACCTGCACTGACTTACTAAACTTCAAAGTGATGTGCTGAAAAAAACATAAACAGACTGCTTGGGCTGACAGCAGAATTAGAATGGAAAATAACAGCTTTCTGGTGGCCCTCCTTCTGGAAATCTGGGAGTCCTCACTGAGACTATCCAAGTGAGTAATTTCACACTAATGTGAGGGTCAAGCCATCAAAAAAAGCTGGTATGAGGACCCCATGGATTCACAGCATATTTCAAATTTGGGCCTGTTAATTCTGTTTGATTAAAAAAGGCTTCACTAATGCAACATCACACTAAATTTCAGAAATAGAAATTTATACTGAGGGAACCCAAATTTTTGTTTGCAGAAACAATATGATGGTTATTGTGCAACACAGCAAAACATACATGTACTGCAATATTTTTAGGCATGTTATTACACTTAAGCGTATGTTGTGTTAGAATACATTGACATTCACCACTGCTTTGTAACACATAAAAACCTCTGGAACTGAAAGTATCACATAAACCGTATGTTGGGAATCCCCGTTTTCAAGGATGGTTAACACAGAAACAGCACAAGCAATCTGTGCCTCTGCAAAATCTGAATGACCATAATTCTCAATATTTGTAGCAAATTCAGTTCTTTTGATGGATTGCCATTATAAAAATATATTTTTAATCATACTGGGTTTGATGAAGTTTTTAACTGCAAAAGGCCTGGCAAGATAGATGAAGAGTTCAGAAAAAGATTTAAAAATTATGCATTCAAAGAAACATGCTCCCTCCTGTTCAAATTTTTCTTTCCACATTGTCTTAACATATTAAGAAATCTTAGCACATTAAACAGAAATTGTGCAATAATTTTAGAGATTAATGACAAGAGTGGGAGAAGACAATGACTTTTCTCCGAGAAATTATCTGGAGGCACTTTGCCTCCGGTCTCCAATTAAAAAGAAACCACAGAACACCTTTTATCTTCCTCTGTTTCAATTTCTTCCTCAAAATACTGTGCTAAAGCAGTATTCTGGAAAAAGAAAAACAACACAAACCTAACACCCCCCCCAAGGAATGAACTAGATAACATAAGCAATCTGGGTAAGAGGGTTTACAAAGTACACGGAGTTTGAGCATGATTGTGCTTACTTCACAAAAGCTATGCCTGTGCACATTACCCTGAATTCTACAGACTCTATGCAAGAGGTGCGGCAAACTGAACAGAACTATGCATGCCTCTTGGTGTATCACTGCCACCAAAGCCAACTTTTTCAGCTACGTTATGGTTCTTCAATACAGATGATCGATGCAAGCCCAGTACAAAGTGCCAGCAAGCATCCCAGAAATCCCACTGTTCATACAAGTGGTGTGACATAGAGTTTATAGACACTTTGCAGGTCACCTTGCACATTGCTCTAATGTGGTTTTGCATTAGCATTAGAAGGACAATGTTGCCTAAACAACAGATAGGATACGAGATTGCAAATAATCATAGTGGCATTTAGGATGGTGAAGGAGAATGTTTTGTTGAATTTGTGTTGTCAGTCATTGCACACACAGATTGCAGAGGTGAATTGCTGCGTATGTGTCTGACAGTAGTTGAGTCTTTCCTTTCATGCTGGACTCAAGACTGTGCATTTGTGCACACGCCCAGTGTGCGTGTCTGGCACCTTTTTCATTCTACTCTCTTTCATTTCCCCCTTGTAAAACCCTCCTGTGCATCCCTGTTCAGGCCCTCACAGGTCCTTGGGCACAGCTGCCACCACCTCAGCATCTCACTCTGCAGCTGCTGCAAAGCAGTTCAAGATCACTAGGTGGATGGCAAACTGCAAGCACAGTGTGTTATTGCTACCGTGGCATTTCAAGTGGAAATATCTGCGAGGTTCTTCACAAACCCAGAATTTCCATAAGATTCACTTCCAAGTGAGTATAGAGTATACGGATAGAGAATGAAAACAACGGGGGCGCTTGGTAACGTTTATAGTTGGGAAGGCAGCAGCTGAGTGAGAGCTCAAAGAGTTGGCACAGGATCTGCTTCTCCTCCAGCATAGCAAGGAAAAGACATTACCACAACCAGGGGGAGAAGGCGGGGATCTAACACTGTGGAGGAGCTCAGTGCTTGAAGAGCTACAAACATGCCGCCCATCAAGGGTAGGAATCTGCTGTTGGACACAGGGACTGCAGTGAATGAAATCATTAACCAAAGTTACAAAATATGGAAAATGAGGCACCAAAAAGCTGTGAGCCACCCACTCAAACCCATATGGGAAAGTATAAATCAAAGCTAACCGCCCAGCAAACTGGCAGTTGGCACTACAACATTACATGCAGTGCCAGCTAAAGGTTTCCTTCTATGTTTTGGGTAACTTTGGTTTTTAAGGCCTTTGCCACAAAAGAAAATAATTAAAATACACATATGCATTTTAACATACATATAAAATATATATTAGATACTTTCTTGTAAAAATACTTGTATATATTTTTATACTAAATTTCACACTGGAGACCAAGAATAAAGAAATTCTGAGAGAGTATCAACACTACTCTACATCTGTTGGCTCCCACCACTGATTTCTTGTAAAACCCTGGTGAAGAAACTAAAGGGAATTGACTTCAGAATCTCTGCCAAATTTGTTATTTCAACAGGAAGCACTTTCTGCCACGCAGTAATAAATGTTTCTTGCTGGCAAATTCAATTTTTTACCACTTCTAGCATCTCACTAGGACTGGCAGCAGACACCTTCACCAAACTTTCAAGTCAGCCTTTTACAACATCTACATAGTGTCTTCTATTGTAACAGCATAAAGCCAGCAAACCTACTAAGTCCGCTCTTTCCCAGTCATTGGTGAACTTTAATGAGATTCGTGGTCCAAAAGGCCAAAAGGCAAGTTTTGCTCCGAATTTCCTGCTGAGTATATTGGCAAAACAACAGCTGCTGTACAGTGCTAAGGCTGTCTCCCACCCACCCCCTGCTTTGGCAGAGCTTGCTTGGATGTGTTGATTCATCCGTAGGAGAAGGGGAAAGCACTGGACCCACTGGCTGGAGCGCGTAGGAAGGAGGCGCGTCTGCCAGAAAATCTCTAGACTTTGATCACTCCTACTTATTTGCCTCTGTCTCCCTGCTGCACTCACTTTGCCTACAGTCATCCCACCTTGGCAAGCATGTTTGCAAAAGCTAATAAGCCAAGCATAGTCAAGCCTAGTTAGTATAGAGATGGGAAACCTCCAAGGAAAACCTAGCTACCGCAGGAAGACATCCAGCTGGCACACGGCTTTCTCTTTTAGCAAAAAACAGTCACCCAGCATTGCGCAGTAGGTGAGGGGTGGCAGAAATTAACCGGTGGGAAGTACTTTTTCCTCTCTTCTTCCAAACAGGAGCCTCGGTCACTTATAACTGAAGGGGTGTAAGAATTTACCTAGAATGTTCACATGAAAAGAGATATCCAGAATATTCATATTCTACCACCTTAAGATCATGACTGCAAATCTAGAACATGCATCCCCCTTTTCTGTCTGAAGTTATCAAGAGGATTGATTCTCTAAGAAGCTACAACTTTGTACTTCAAACTTTTTAGTTTATTTTAGTATAAAAAGTCATTCAAGCTTACTAAAGGCTTTGAGATGAAATACCACACATCTAACTCTCTTTTCTTCTCAAACAGTCATTTGGACCCATATAAAGTGCAACATCCCATCACACGAGCAATGAAGACGGCATCTTACCTAAGTGTAAAAAGCAAATGTCAAATGCCTGTAGGGTAAAACACGGTATGTCCTGCAGCAGTGTTACTCAACTGGTGGTCTGCATCAGAAGGTGGTCCATGAAATGTGTGGAAATTCACGCGCACAATGCTGTGCAGCTGGGACATCACTGTCTAAAGGCAGGGTTCTAGCTGGGAGTGGGTGCCCTATTTGTGTTAGTGTCTAATTAACGTTTGTAATTAGAGCAACAAAATTATGACCTCACAAAATAATATTCAGTTTACCATAAGTGCTGCATAGCTCATTTATCACCCCAGCGCCACCCCTGCCTTCCCTGCCCAATGTCTAAACAACAGCAGGATACGTTATCCCTGGAGTTTGTTCGTAACAGTGAGATGCCCTGCCAGTTTTAAAGATGTGAAGAAACACTGCTTTAGGGAAACATTCAGGGGATGCTTTAGGAAAGGTTTGTGTTCCTGGTTCATATATCTCCCATTTTATGGTATTTTTACCTCTGGGTTTCTGTTCTACCACCCACAGTCATTGTAATTTCCTATTACTTCAGCATCCGCCCACAGACCCTCTGAACAATATATTAGGCTCTTCAGGCACTATGACAATACTGATACATAATAATGACACTACTATATATTTGCATACCCATCCTACCTTGTCCAGTAACTTCTGAGGTGAGGCACTAACAAATTAGAGCTTTACCAAGAGAGCCACATGGTGGCCAACTAAGGACACTACTTTGGTCCTGCTGGTGCAGAGGTGATGTGTGGAAAAGCCCAGCACTGTTATCACTGCACCCATTTTTATTTCCATCTAAGTGGGAAACATTTCCTGTTCAGCAAAGCATGACTCAGGAGCCCATTTTTTGATAGAAATGAGTCCTTAATTTCCAAAACTATGGAACACCTACGTTTCACCCAATTTGCTCAACATCATGTGAAAGTATTTGCAAATGTAATCAAAGCATTAAAAATATCAAGATGATTAAGAAGATGAAGACATAAATAACCTGGAAGGATTGTGGCCTGACAGATGTTTAATCAGGACTGGATGGAGTACTAAGTTAACAAAACCTGCCACATCAAAACAACCAAAAATCAAACATTTCCCAAGGCTCAGAATTCAAACTGTGAAGGAAGGAGGGTGACAGAGCAGGCAACCCTTCCTCACTACTGCTCTGACATCTTTTGTGTTGGAATATTGCAAATCTCAACACACAGGGTACCAAAGCCTCATTATTGAGAACATCCCAGATTGCTGAGTGTACTCTAGTGCATGTGATGTTTACAGTAACTACACATTACTGAGGAATTCTCAAAAAAAAATTACTACAGGGTTTACTACTATCAATACTACTACTATCTACTATCAATAAACTTCCGAATTAAAGTGTCTTAGACAGTCCATTCCACTACAGTCTAATACAGAGAAATGCTAAAATTAGGAATTATAATGATATTATTGCTGTTGCTGTGTAGTAACAGGGGGAAATACTGACTTTTACAGATCTCAGATTGTTAAAAATCTTTGAGTAATTAAAATTAATGTGGAAATTTCTGCTAGACTGCTTAGGAAATACAGAAGCTCATTGCTAACACTGCTTACTCTGACGATAAGTTAAAAATTTGCTGAGGACATTGGACCATCAGGAAAGGAAAAAAAAATTAAAGGAACTTTTTTTTTTTTTTTTTTTCCCAGTGGCAGATGCACAGTCTGTCATGGGCTGGCACACTCACGTGTAATATTTTTTAGAGGCTACAATTTTCATTTATCTTTTAAAAAATTACAACTAGAATCTCAATTAGAAGAAAAACTCTAATCTGAATAGAAACTGAACTTTTACTGAGGGATACTGCAAGGTTATTTAAAAAATCTTTTTACTGGCAAATGTTGTTGGTTCTAGCAAAATTTCCCCATTTTAATAGAAACTAATCTAATCACATGAACCAGAACCACAAGAAAAATCTCAAACAAACAAAAAAACCACCAAACCACAAAACAACAACAACAACAACAACAAATCACCAAAACCCTCCCCAACTTTTTACAAAAATTAAAGTTTCTTGGTAAGATTTACCCTTACAAAAATTATTTGATCCAATTCTTAAACTTAGGGTAATTCACACGGAAACAGTGACCTATTTCTGCTTCTATCCAATCAAGGAAAAAAAATCCCAGTAGGGCAGGGGTTGAACCATTTTACTTTTAAGTTTATTTTTCCTTCTTGTATTTAATGTTCTAACCAGACGTCCTGCGAAATAAACTACAACAAGCTTGTCTGGACATTTAATAAGGGCCAGATTCAGCAAACACCAGCTAGTAAATTTAGCATTTAATGGCCACAATTCATTGGCCCAATTTTGTAAAAAGAAGCATATTCAGGAAAAGATACTACACACAGAGATGTCTCAGAGAGATACTGCTACAGTGTACATCAATTTTCATTTATACAATTTAATTCTTGGTTGTGAAAACTTTACTGTGTAGAGAGACTTGTACCATTTCAACCTAACAACTGTTTTTGAGTATTTCCAAATAGATAAGTCCAGTAGACTTATTCCAATATGTCAGTTTCAAAGCCAGAGAGAGTTCACCCAGAGCCTTTTTTGACATTTGACTACAGAGGTCCAAGCAAATAGGACATGGTAACGACCCAAAGTACCAATTTCCTTTCTGAATGCCATCAGAGTAATTTCTGTGCTTCATAATAAAATCACAGAAGTCTCAAGGTTGGAAAAGACCTTTAATATCATTAAGTCTAGTCATCAGCATAGCAGCACCACCATGTTCACCATTAAACCATGTGCCCAAGGGCCATAGTCACATGTATTTTGAACACTTCCAGGGATGGTGACACCACCAGTCTATTCCAATGCTTTAAAACCCTTTCAAATTTATCAAACTGTGATAAAATTTTCCTAATATCTAATCTAAACCTCCCCTGCCACAACTTGTACCCGAACAATGGGATCATTATGTGGATACATTTCTTTGTTATCAGTAAATCAATCTACTCCATTGGTAGGAAAAAAAAACAAAGCTGAAGAAGGCAAAAGGGACTCAGCTAACATTAAGGATGTGTTTTCTGTATTTTTGATCTAGGCTTTGTGAAACAAAAGATTTACAACTGAGTATGGAAGCACCCAGCTAATGTGGCACTGAAGACCTGATCCCGCTCCCAGTAAAGTCAGTGGAAAGACTTCAGCAGTGCTTGGATCAAGCCTATTATATGAGGTGAATGAGTAATAAGAATAACACACAGAATGATTCACATTTAATAGGACTATTGTCAAAATGCAATGCAATCAAGAGTTTTGGATCCCTGGAATGTCTGTCAGTGCATGTCTTTTCTCCCAATTCTCTCCCTTTATTTCTTTGCAATCTAGATGGCAAAGTAAGAGCTGGCTCAAACCACCACTGATCACCATCAAATCACTCAACCCAAGGAGTGAAGAGTGGTGCTCCTTCCTCAGCCCAGCTGGGTTTTGCAGATTCTGGGTGTGGGTTAGGGCAATGCAGGGATGTTGAACAGGTCCAGGACACAAGGTCAGACCAAATCACTGTGGTCAGTTGCTCTGGTGAACTGCGATGCCCCCACTGCCCCTGGTGCAGTCTGGTTCACCAAGGCCATCCTTTTGTCTTGAGTTGTGAACATGAAGGAAATAATAAAGTTTGTTCAAATCAGGGAAGAATACGAAACAGGACTGGAAAGGCACTGCTTCCTTATCTCCTCTGCTAGCAAACGCATTTGCCTGTGTGAGTCTACATTGCCCCAGTAAAAATTAGCACTCCTTTGTGCCATAGTCTGGGCAAATGACAGTAAAGTACAGCTCAGCTAGAAATTAGAGCCCAGGCCAAGAACAAAAACATAAAATGAAATCAGCATAACTTACAGAAATCAGTAACTTGCTTTACTAGAGACAGAGTTACAGAAAATATGGTAAAGACCCTAAAAGGGACTTCCTGAATTAATTTAGGTTAGAAAAGAGAGATTTTCATTATATATATTTAAAGGAAGAAAGAAGAATTTTAAAGGAATAACATAATGAAGTGTGTTGCAATGGATGTTTATCAAAGATATCCTGGGAATGACCATATACACTGAAATTTACTATATTGTTTTGATTTTTAAAATGTAATTTGACAACACAATTGCTTTAACTGTCTCGAGTAATAGCAAGTGATTACAACCATTGCTTGTAGTACAGCAAGAGCCTTTTTAACATCTGAAAACAATAAATAGAGCACTGAAAGGCAACCTATGCTTTCAGTTATTTTCTTTTTAACAACCCCAAACAGCACTCCAATGACTAAACTGGACCTCACATTATCTCCTGCTGTTGTCATTGTCTAAACGAATAGTATATGCTGAATTTTATAAAGAGAATATGAATAGTAAGAGACTGTATAAAATATTTATCTATGATAGAAAAGGTAAAAGCCACATGATACACAAGTGGGTAATGGTGATTTATAGAATGCTCACAGAGTGTAAATGACCCTACTAAATCTCATTATCCTAAGTATAGATATAAATTCCTAGGTGACAACTGAAATGTGGAAATAGAAGGAGCAACATAGATCTCCAGTATCCAATTACTCTAAGGTAAAGTATGAAAGATTATTTTACGAACAGAAGTATCAGAGAAAATAGTGAGTAATATGGTAGATAAAGACTTTATAATCTACTACTTCAAACTGCTTTTCATATTAACAGGAAG